>NW_026461158.1:0-68878 GCF_021730395.1 Mercenaria mercenaria | reverse complement strand
AGTCGTACTTGTCGTTGTTGGAGAAGTGAAGAGGATAGGTACCGTAAGTTGATCTGCCTTGAATTTCTTATCACATTCCGTCTGATGATGTCTTCTGCTCTCCTTGATAGTAGAGTTGAGTTTGACCAGATTGATATTGACAGTCTTGATCTCTTCCAGTATGGATGCTCAAATTTACTGAGGTACGCTATATGTACCTGCTGGTGCTGTGTCTGTTGCTGAGCTTGTTGCTGTGGCTGCTGTTGATAATGTTGATACGGTTTTGTAAAATTCGTCTGTGGTGTGGTATGATATGAATCTACCCCATTCTGCATGGTATTTTGAGGTACCGATGTATACACGGGTTGATGATCCGGTGTATAGTTATTCATCTGTGGTACTGTTTGTGTATACGGTTCAATGATATTTGTTGTTTCAAGTATAGATTTGGTACAAGGTAAGATGTCCTCCATCCTTCAAAAGTGACCTTGATTTAAGATGCGCCGCCTTTATATACCATGATGCAAATATAACACGTGTTTTCATTGGTTTATCAAGAATAAGTGTTAACATGAGCTAAAATCCACGTATTTTTTTACATTTTCTCCTACAGTCTTTTTCATAGTCAACATTTCCATCATTACATATTAGCATTGTAAAGCCGAGGTCTAGACCTTTCTATTCATTAATATCGGACGACTAATCAAGGAGCAGTCAAGAAAAAACGCAGCGTCAAGAAACACAGATAAGCCATTTTAACGTTACATTTAGTCGTACAGAAAATGTATTGATGACGACATTTATAGTGCTCTCTATTAGGTTCGCGCGTCTTATATTTATATAGCGCAGCGCTCCATAGGCTTCATTAAACTTTCTGGCGGTAACCACTATGGCGCTTGAAGACAGACTTGCATATATTGAGAGGAGCTACGACAGATTGGGTATGGATATCTCATTACTCCGATAGGCCATCCAGGAGACTGAGGTTGAGCGTCTGCAGAGAATGAAAAGCACGCCAACTGAGACAGAGGATGAGGAGGTCGTCGAGTATACTGAGAATAGGGTAGAGGAGGAGGAAGAGCCAGCCGTGCCAGCGGGTCCAGGGGACAGCCAGGCAAACTCCATTGTCATTAATGGGCCGGGGAAGGTGGAGGAAGAGGGCCAGAGCCAAGCTGCCGGTGGTGAAGGGTCGGACTGGGAGGGAGATGACGAGCCTGCCTTCACTTTCTAAGGCGGTCCTTCCAAGAGGAAGAACCTTCAGTACTGCCCGATCTGCCGTGGCATGCATTAGGTTTTGGAGGTCCTCCAAACATAAAACCAACAGCCCTTTTCAGGGCTACACAAATCTTTTCAGAAAGATACCTACATTAAATTGTCAAAAACAGTTTAAAAACAAAGTTATATAAGTCCCCAAGGGTAGTTTAGTAAGGCCTCTTCCGATTGGTTAAAATCAAATATGTAAATTTGTTTCTGAATAGTCCGTTGTTTCTCTATCCAGCTCGTGCCTTTACGTTATATACAATGTTGCTAAAGGTATAGGGTATACCATTCACAATGGGTCTACGAAAATGTTTGATACGCCGATTGATCAAGAAGGATCGGCCCTCTGACTGGGTGTACAAAGAGATTGAGAAGAGACAGAGGCAGGCAGGTCTGAAAGCCTTCTTTGCAAGACGTGGGCTAGAGTGGCCACGTTCGCGGTACAGAGTTAAACTTAACAACCTGTATCCGGACTTGACTGAGTTTAAGACTCAACCAGTCAAGCTTAATAATTTCTACCCAGACTTGTCTGAGTTTTATTAAGTTTTGACTTTTAAAAAGGTCCTTCTAAGGGCCAACCAACTAATTTAGAGTAGAAAATACCTGGTACTAGTATATTGTCAATTGAAAAAAAACAACAAACTCTTTTCTTTTTTCTAAACATTTTTATTTAAGAACTTTTAAAGAAAAAACATACACAACTATGTTAAAAGTCGATGTCACTGTTTCTATAACTTTGGCTGCTTCTGCTTTGGTTCTCCCTGGCTCTTCTTACCACCAGCTTTTCGGTTGGGTATGAGACGCTTCTTATCCTCCTTCTTAGTCTCCTGTTCCTCGGTTTGTGGTGGGGTATCCTGATTCTCTACCGCATTCCCCTGAGGCACTGTTGGTATGAACAGATCAAATGTACTATAAGCTCTAGATGTTTTTGTTTTCTTAATACCTTGTTCACCAGCAGTTGGCTTCTGTGGAACAAAACCTTGTCGCTGATCGACAGAGGGTACAGAGCCAAAGCCAAAGTTTACGTCGTTTTCCCTTGGTTCTGCAATATCTGACCATTTGTACATGCGTAGACAAGATGAAAAAGGAATGTCAGTCCAAGCCTAGAGATAACGTTCAAGTCTCTATTGATCATCCTGGTTTGAAACTTGGAAAACATGTCCCATTTGACAATGCGTCAGCAGTGACAGGGGAAATTTTGCTTCAAGGAATTGAAAACGTCATGCAAAGCAATGAAGATTTCAAGATTCATGATGGTCAACTGCATGCTGAAATCACTCATATTTCCATGCCCGAAGGATCCGGCAAAGCCAGGCGAAATATGCATCATTATCGAATGTCAGTATAAAGAACATGACAAACTCAAACAAAATGTCATACAGATTGACAATCCTTATGACAGTATGTGCTTGGCAAGATCTATTGTTGAAGGTATATACCATGCACAAAAATCTAATACCGTGGAATGGAAGAAACGATGGCACAGGATGTGACAATCCAAGAAATATTTACAAAAGAAAGAAGCTCAAACGTTATTGGATAGTGTTGGGATATGATACAATCAGCCGTGCGGAAAAGAGGAGTACCAAAAAATCCAGACAAAACTCTACCCAGACTACATTATCAAGGTTCACACTCAACATGGTAAAGGTGGACCTTTGTTTACCCCACCCACCATGAGGAATGGGAGTAACGTGATACACGTATACCACCACGGAGGACATTATGACACGATCACTTCGATCAAGGGATTCTACGTACATAGTTATTATTGTGAATACTGTGACATTGGCTATAACAATCTAGAACAGCACAAGTGTAAAAACATTTGTCAGTGTTATTTAACGGAACTCTGTGAGCCTGGCAGACAGGTTATTTGTAGTGACTGTAGGATTACTTTTAAAAGTGTTGAATGTTATCAAAAGCATAAGCAAATCACAGGCCGCAAAATGAAAAGTATTTGTGAATCTGTATGGCAATGTCAAACATGTCATATTATTGTTGTATGTAGGAAGAAAGATCATGTTTGTTCAGGGTCTAAGAAATGTAGGTATTGCAAGGACATTGTTGGACCAAACCATAGATGTAATTAACCAAAATATGTTTCACCTGAATCTGAAGATCCTTCAGTGAGACTAAATCTTGTTTGATTTTGAGAGTCGGTTCGATACAAGTGAGCACATACCATATTTTTGTTGTGCCCAACGCTTTTGCGATGAATGTAAGGACATAACGGAACCGTGCGAGGACTGCGACACGTTACCTGAACCCAGGGAAATGTTGTTTAGGGGTGATAAAACCGTGGCTAAATTTTGTACTTGGTTATTTAACCCTAACCACAAAGGATACACGGTCATAGTACACAATATTCAAGGGTATGATGGTCAGTTTATCTTGCGGTATACATGCGGTATAAAATGTATTGTCAGTATGCCATTGTCAGCTTTTCCAAAACAGCTTGGTCTTACTAAAATGGCTAAAGGCTATTTTTCACATTGGGCTAACAAAGCTGTATTCCAGAACTGTATGGGACATTACTTAGACTCAGAGTACTATCATCCTGGCGGTATGAAACCCAAAGCCCGTGAAGCCTTTTTAGAATGGCATCAGGAAAATGTCAACACACATTCCATCTTTGATTTTCAAAAGGAGATGGAAAAGTATTGTCGATCAGATGTAGACCTTGTAAGGAGGGGTTGTGGTGAATTTCAACACCAGTTAATGGCTAGTGACGGCATCAATCCTTTTACCGAATGTGTCACTTTGGCTCAAGTCTATTATTGTGCCCATTCCAAAAACACATTACCAGAAAAGAGTTTGGGTATCATTTTAGATACAGGATATCCAAACAAGACCCGTTATTCCATTAAAGGTGTACGATGGTTACAGACCAAGGCAGCTATCACAGTAAAACCCATTTGTCATGCACTGAACGGTGGCGAAGTCCGATAGAACCCTATTCTGTTGATGGGTACAAAACAGAGACCAATACGGTGCATGAGTTTCTAGGATGCTGAACTCATGGATGTGACACATGCTATCCAAAGCGTGAGGTCAAGAATCCCTACTCGTTAAAGACCATGAAAACAATGTATGTAGAGACCTTTTTAAGGTTTGAAGCTTTGCAAAACCAAGGGTACCACATTGCCTACATTTGGGAATGTAAATTTGACCAAAAGTGCAAGGAGTACATAAGTTTGATTGATCGGTTCTATCCCCGTATGGAACCGATCAAACCTCGTGATACCCAGTTTGGTGGACGTACCAATGCAGTTACTCTATACCATGAAGTAGATGAAAGCACTAATCAAGGGATCAAGTACGCTGATATTTGTTCAATGTATCCCTATGTGAGCAAATACAAAGCATATCCTCTCCATCACCCTGTCATTCTATGTCAGGAGGGAATATTACAAACATTAAGCAATACAGAGGTTTGGTCAAGTGTAAGGTGCTCCCTCCACAAGATTTATGGTTACCTGTCCTACCCATGCATTGCAACAAGAAAATGGTGTACACCTTGTGCCGTACATATGCAGAGAAAGAACTTCAAACATCACAGGAGGGTAAGCTCTTGGTTGGGTTTAGACTTGTGTGGAACTTAATAAGGCTCTAGATCTAGGTTACAAGGTCCTTGAAGTGTATCAAATCTGGCACTTCAAGGAATGAAGCGGCACTGTCTATAAGGAATACATCAATAAGTACTTGAAAAGGAAACAGGAGGTCAGTGGTTATCCCAACTGGGTCAAGACTCACGCAGATAAAGATAAGTTCAAAAGCGACTGTTTTCAGGCCGAAGGTATCATCCTTGAAGATGTGGAGAAGAATCTAGGCAAAAAGCTCTGTGACAAGAGACAAATGACAAGATAGAAGACATTTATTTGTTAAATAATTGTTAACTATTGTTTTTGTTGTGAACATTGTTAAAAAAACTTTGTTGAACATTGTTTTTGTCAATATTGTTGTTATCAACATTATTTTTGCCAGTATAAATAAACATGTAAAACAGAATATGTTGTCATTATTATTGAAACCTTCATGGAAGAAAGTAGTTTACTATTTCAACATCCTTGCAATATATTTATTTCTGGACCAAGTGGGTCTGGTAAAACATAATTTGTCAAACAATTGATTGAGTTTAAAACGGATGTGTTTCAAACTATACCACAATAAGTGTTGTGGTGCTAAAAAGAATGGCAGACTACCTACGTTATGTTGCAAGAAAGAGAAGGATCTTATATCAAATTTATCAATGGCATCCATCCCAGACGACGAGGAGGAGATTGTCGGCGTTACCAGTATTCCTCACTTGGTGGTGTTCGACGACATTCTTGGCGATAAAGATGAAGAAAAAAATTTTTGGTTTACTAGAAAAGGACAACATCGTAATGCCAGTGTGATTTATATCACACAGAACATGTTTCAACATACCAAAGCAAGCAGAACAATTAGTCTGAATGCGTATTTGATTGATTCTGTTTCAGAATACTAGAGATAAAGGACAAATCAAAGTATCGACAAGTCAAATTCAATTGCCACATTTACTCCAAGCCTATCGAGATGCCATTTCAGTTCCTCACGGATATTTAGTAATTGATTTTCATCCAAGAACTCCCGAGTCCTACAGACTGAGAACAGATATCTTTCATCGTTGAGTGACTGGAGGAAATAGAGGACCTGTTGTGTACACGGGACTAGTATAAAAGAAAAATACATAAGAAGAAGGTATTCACTTCAAGACAATTCGTCATGGATTACACACCAAATGCTGTCACCAGTGCCTTGGAATTGCTCAGTCAGGAGAAAAATACTCAAAAAAGACAACAGTTATTGCAAGCCGGTCTGCATGAAATGATCAAATGGTTAACGTTATCAGCCAAGATCATCATACAGAAAAAGGTTCAACTGCCTAAACAGACATTGAATTTCATGAACAGAAATCAACAAGAGATTCAACAGTTAGCAGACGCCAACGTGGATGCCGAAACCAAACGTAACTTGAAACTGAAACCAGGAGGCAGTAGATTTCTTGGAGGTGTTATGATTCGAAGTCTTCTTCTTTAGGACGGGCAAAAGATTTTGAGAAAATTTGAGAAAGCTGTCAAAAAAAGATATGTTAAAACGCCACCAGCCAAGAAAGGTAAAATGAGATCTGTCAAAACGCCAGTTGCCAAGAAAGGCAAAACAAATCTGTTAAAACACCAGCCAAGAAACACAAATAACCGTTAAAAGTTAAAATACAAGTCTAGAAATCATCGGGCAAAACCACAGGGAGGACACTTCCACCATCCATGAGGAAACTCGATGTTCGGTTTGTGACTATCAGACGAAAATCTTCACCAAGACAAGACTCGCCTTTGAGACCACTCAGTCGTGTCTCTGATGTGATTGATCAGACAACACCAGTCAGATCACCTCTCTCACCTATCAGTATTATGTCTGGATTTCAAACTCCAAGCCCCACGAAATCGAGATCCAAGAGTACCACCACCCCATTCTCTGTTCTCAATACTCCTAAATCAAGATTTAATAACGTGGTGGTGACTCAACTTGATGGCTTAACCTATTTAACTCCAAACGGTAAATGGACTGTAAGCAAGTTAACACCAGGAGAAACTTCGTTCTCGTCTCCGTCCCGAAACTCAACCCCAAAATCGTTTACGTCCAGTACTTCGTCTGGAACTCCATCTTGGACAAGCCCACCTTCTTCCTCATTTACAGGGTATCCGAGTGGACAGTTAGCCCGATTTTCACCACTGAATCGACAAGTATCTACTCTTAGATCTGGTTCGATCAGTGATGCTGCTAAAACAGCCTTTGATGCCCTGTCACCTATATAAGCCCAAGTATTCACAGGAAACAACATCATTTTGTTGTTGGGACAGTCACGAAGATGGCATGCAAAAGAATGGCAAAACGTAAAACACCGTTGATCAAGAAACATGGGGCAATGATGTTAGCTTTAGGCAAAGCACAGCTTAAGTTTAGGAAAAAAAAAGACGCGCCTAAAGATCTAATCAACTGTGTGGGGGAGTGCTGCCAAAATGTTTTAAAAGGGAATGTATCTCTATCAGAAGCTCAGAAGCGCCAGTTGCATCCGATGCGTCAACAACTTCGGGACTTGGCAAACAAAAAGATTAAATCAGAAAGGAGGATTTACCACTGTTAGCCTTTGCGCTAGCATCTGTGCTCAGCAACAGTCTTGGAAAACTGATAGATAAAATTTGGAGAAAATGGCCATTGTTCCTTTTAAAATGCTGGAAGAGATGAATCGTTGGAAAACAGAGCAACAGCAACGTCCAAGATTACCACCAAACCCTAACATCACAAAAATATCGGAGCTGCAGAAAGACATGGGGTCTGTACTTCATCGAGAGGATTTGTCTGAAAGTGGAAAAGCTCAATTATACGGTCAAACGTTACAAAAATGTCAACTGGCTCATAAAAAGGCAGTGCAACCGTCATCAAAATTTCAGCAGCAACAGCAAACAGTACAAACATAGAAAAATCCTGAGACTTTGCATGATCGTATTATTGATAGTGTGCCAGTTACCATGCGTCTATGCGCCAGACTTCTTCTTCAAATGTTGGAAGACCACCCGAGCATGAGTTGGAATGCTCAGGGAAATTTAGAAGTCAACGGAAAACCTATTCCTGGATCTAATATGATTGATTTAGTCAATGATGTCCCAAGACAACATAAAGGATCAAACCCAAGAGGATGGCAAGAATTTTCTCGAGGTCTGAGAGAATCTAATGTCCCTCAGGAATATGTTGGCAACAGACAGCGCTGGTTATGGATGCAGAGGTACGGGTCCGAGGATGAAGAGGATGTGGATGAATTTTTTGAGACCAGTTTCTACTTACAACCTACACCATCTAAGCCTTAAAACGTGAACCCAGAGCTTCAATGTCCCAGTCGTGAGAGACTTATTAACATGGACAGTAAAAGAGAGGTAGTGCTTCATAAAATGTACTACGATCCAAAACATCCTGCAGGATTTTCGGGTACACTGAAATACTGTTGAAAAACAAAACAAAAAGGATTTTCGGGCGTACAAAAACTGTATCGATCAGCTCGAAAACAGACCAAATCTTTAACTTTAGATCAAGTCAAATCATGGCTGAAGGAGAAGAAAAACTACACGTTGCATAAACCTATTCGTCGAAAATTTAAAAAGACGTCAAAAAAGGTGGAAGGCATTGATCATCAATGGCAAGCAGATTTATAGAGGTTAATGAAAGACAATGATCAGTTTCGTTATTTGTTGTGTGTCATTGATGTGTTTTCAAAATACGCTTGGGTTGTTCCAATTTATAATAAAACAGGTCAAACTTTGATTCAAGCGTTTGAGTATATTTTGAAAACTTCTGGTCGATCCCAAAAGTCCTTGCAAACTGACAAAGGGTCTGAATTCAAAAATAAAGACTTTCAAAAGCTCTTAAAGTCAAAACATGTTCATTTTTCACCACAGAAAATCCTGAGACTAAAGCAAGCATTGTTGAAAGAATTCAAAGAAGTTTGAAAAGTCACATGTGGAAGTATTTCGCACATGAAAAAACGCGACGTAATATTGATATTTTAGATGATTTGGTTCATGCATACAAACATAGTTTTCATCGGAGTATTCAAACAACACCCGCATCGGTCATTGAAAAAAAAGAACCTGAAGTACCACAAAACTTGTATGGATCAAAAACAAAATCAAAACCTATCTCGGTCAAAGTGGGCGATTTAGTTCGCATCAACAAAACAAAGCGAACTTTCGACAAAGGGTATCTCCAAAACTGGACCAAAGAATTATTCAAGGTCATTCACATTCGCCGTTCTTTGCCACCAACCCTAGAAGATTTGGGTATGGAAAAAAATGAAGGATCCTTTTATCTGCCTGAAATTCAGACTATAAAAGACAAAGACATTTACGAAATTGAATCAGTCCTTGCTCGTCGCACAAGGAAAGTAGGTGGAAAAAGAAATTTAAGTTCACTGGGAAGGTTATCCAAAGAAATTTGACAGTTGGATTCCAGAAAGCCATTTGGTATAAAAGCCAAAAAAATGTCTCACTTACATTTTGTGCTGGTGGTTTCCATCATTCAGCTCGTCTGGAATCTGAAGATAGAATTTGGTTAATTCTGCTCAGTAGCACACTTGGTTACAATTTACCTACCCCAGGTCTAAAATTCATAAAACAGCCTACGTTGCAAATTCTAGCTATTAGTCACCAGAGATGAATTCGTTTTACATAACGGTGCTCAGTGACAGCTCTATGGGCATGTTTTCTAGCAATTCCTAGAGTGAAGTACAAAATTACCCAAACCCATTTATGTCAATAAAGATGATTATGAAATGGCTTTGGTCGAACTCATTATTCCTTCTCAAATTGTCAATGTGACAAAGGAGGAATCTCAATTTCAAATTGTTACAACCCATGGTAAACTGTAAATTTCCTTCAAACAAGTGTAGGAAAATCAATGATCAGTACACGTTTCATTGCTGTATCAAATTTGGGATGTTTTCTACTACAGAGCATCTCATTACTGAAATCGACAATGCTATCCAAAAAGAACTTGAAGACATTTTCCATAAATTGTCCATAGTGTTTCATATAGGTTATTCCCAACCAAGGAGACGTATCAAATTCTATACCAATACACAGCATGTGGGTATACATTTCCATCCTAATTTATTTCTTAAGCTAGGGGGAGAAAGTCAGTCAACATCTGGGAGATGTTTATTCAGGGGATGAAAATCCTTTTCCTTACGGTATGGATTTGAATGTTGGCACTAATCGTTTATTCATTTATTCTGATCTAGCAGATTTTACTTTTCTTGGAGATATTGAGGCTCCAATCCTTCGTGTGGTTTCATTTGAACCGAGCAAGAAAGATTCAAATCATGTTCACGAAGAATTTCTCAATTTGCATTATGTCCTCATCTCCAAATCCAGTTTTGATGAAATAGGTATAACTATAAGGGGTGACACTAGACAAACCGTTCAGTTTGTTGATGGCAAGTCTTGGTGAAGTTTTTTCGAAAGAAATCACGACTTAACTTATGATCACAATGTATCCCGTGTATCGCCAGTACGGTCATGGACTTGGGACCATCTTTATATCAGCTATCAAAACAACATCTCCTTTGGTGAAATCTATGGTTAAATCAGCACTTAGGGCCCTCAAACATGAAGGCCTGGGTGCAGTCAATGATATTATGTTAGGAACAAATCCAAAACAGGTGTTAAAGTCTCGTGGAGTGAGGGCGTTGAAGTCTGTTGGAAAAGCAACAGCTTTATCTTTGGGAGAATCTTTGATCAAAACTATAAAAGGTTCAAAACCAAGACCTCGTCGTCAGTACTCATTCAGACATGGTGGAAGAAGGGTGGTGGTGATACCACAACGTGGTCGTGGAAAAATAACGTTCACAGGGAAAATCTAGACCTCTCGATGTTTTCGACTGCAAAATATGATGCAACACGTTTTTTGCGAGTGTAGCAAAACAGAACTTGATGTTTCTGCTGGACCTCTAACTATGTCAGCCATGCAAGATGAACAATGGACGGAACATTACCCGATTTCGGCTTTGAATAATTCAGTACCCATCGAATTTATTATTTCTCTACAAACGGAAAAATGGACTGATTTGAATCAGTCCTATTTGCACATCAAATTCAAAGTGACTAAGGCTGATGGAACAGACCTGGAGGCTGCCACTGAAACTTCTGTGGTCAATAACTTTTTCCACAGTATGTTCAGTAGTATTGATCTATATCTGAACAATAAACTAATTTCGAGCAACTCACACATCACATCTCCTGTCCTACAACAAAGAATGTAAAGACACAGAACTGCGGGCTTTTGAATTCTGGGATAAAGATACAGCTACTCATATGCAGGATAATACACGAGCTAATGATGGATGGAAACGTCGCAGAACTCGTATTGCCGAAAGTAAATCCTGTGAACGCATTGGAAGATTACATCTGGATTTATTCCTACAAGAGAAATATCTCCCCAATGGAATTGGAATACGTCTCAAGTTGAACAGAGCCTCCACCAATTTCTGGCTCATGGGCACAGCCGAAGGAAATGTTGATATCCAGCAGGTCGGATTCAGCGTGAGGACGGTTGAATTGCTTCCTGTGGTGGCTAACGATTTGAATCAGGTCATTAGTCAGCATAACATGAAGATCCCGATACGACGCACTGAAGTGAAAACATTCACGATCCCTGATGGACAGAGATCTAAAATTGATGATCACTTGTTTCTTGGACAACTTCCAAAACGACTCATCATTGGTATGGTGACAAATGCAGATATGAATGGAGACCATGGCACCAATCCATTTGATTTCAGACATTTCCGTTTGTCTAAACTAGAAGTCAGTATCGACGGGAAAACCATTCACAAGAAAGCCTTCCAACCAGATTTTGAAATTGGAGAATGTTTACGATCCTACATGTCACTCTACCAGGAAGCAGGAGCTCTTGGACTCAACAGGTCGATTGGATTGACTATAACAGAATATAAAAGTGGTTACACTCTCTGGGGATTTGATATGCAGATCAAGGTCAACTTCACCCTATAAAAACGGGGAACCTGGGGATAGATCTTCAGTTTGCACAACAACATCCTAGCGTCGTGAACGTGATAGTGTATGCAGAATTCGACAATCAAATTGAAATCAACGGATTGAGAGAAGTCGTCATAGATTATCAAGCATGGATGATCATGCCTATGCTAGCCAACTTAGAGAAGATGCTGAGAAGGCGAAATATCACGAACCGATATTTAAAAGAAAACTGAAAAAAATATGCGAGACACCTTAAACAAAATTTTTAATGTGTTGTGGAAGAACTTCAAAACACTCATCTTCGACGAAGTGCCTAAGAACTGTTATGGATGCATTGTGGACCATCCCAGTCAGTTATAGCATAAACTGTGTATGTTCACATCTACGGACGAGTGGGTGGAGTTGTACATTGAAAAAGCTCTCAATCAACTGAATCTCTACAATGTCATGGAAAAATGGTATCCAAAACTAGAGCTCATGGACGTGAATGGCAGTGAGAAAGTACAAGCCCTTCATACGTGGTTAGATATAAGGGACAAGTTAGCCCGTCATCAATCAGATCCACGGGAAAGCTGGATGAGTACATGGGCAGATCAAGTGAAAGACGCCTGGAATCATGAATACCCATGAGCGTCAATACATCTTGGGTAAATTGTTTATATTGAGAACACTCAATGTAGAAGTGTGTCCTAAGGATCATCTACCGAAACAGAAACCCTGCCATTTGAAAGCTTACATAGTGAACACACGTGACTCAGATAAACCTGGAGAACATTGGGTGGCTATTTACTTCAGAGAAAATACAGCCATCTACTTTGACTCTTATGGATTACTACCCTTAGAGGAAGCTATTTGACCCTTCTTGGACAGCAATATCCGAAGCTGGACTATGAACAACATAAGACTTCAAAGTGGAAGCAGTGTCATGTGTGGTGTTTACTGCATATTTGCTTTGGATGCTTTAGCCAGAGGATTTAGAGACTATATTGACTATCAAATTTCGTTTAGAGCCAAGATATTGGCATCTCAATGACAAAGATGTAGGAACTTGTTTTAAACAATTCTATGGACACTTGTATCCAAAACCTAGACCACAAGCTAAACCTTAACATTGTCAGTGTTGTACAGCAGGTCAATCTGAAAAACTTGCTTTAGCTTTGTTTAAATTGTATGTGTTAGACCATGATTATTTGTACCCCTAATGTTCTTTGTTAATAAGTTACTTGTTCAATAAAAAACGTGTACACAAAATATTCTTGTTTTGTTATTTTTGTTTATTATCTAGGGGTAGTAGTAAAGGTGCCATAAACACATCCCTCAAAAAGACCAGTAGTCCTGGTGCTTTTTCAACTTAGCCAATAGGCATGTAGATGTTGGTCCTCCATGTAAGATCAAATAATTTTATATATATATTGATTCTCTATCTGGTCCGCGCAATAAGCAAGTACATTGCCCTACAGTCCATCATTCGTTCACAATGGAGTCCATTGCCGACCAAATTGAGGAGCTGCAACAACCCGAAGCCAGAACTGCTGTTTTTCAGAACAGTATCCTCAATACCCTTAGTAAGAAGAGAGGTGGAGGGACACCCAACGAAGAACGAATGAGGCGTTAAGGATCATCTGATCTTTTAGAGAGTGGGGATGGGCAGAAAGGCAAAGAATGGAGGAGAGATACAGGGGTCGGCGCTACGTCAGGGTTGTAAGGGTTCATCCCTATGTCGAAAGGACCACTGCTAATAGCACCACTGAGTAGAGATGCTACTCAAAAAAACAACGGCCATTTTCAGGGCCACTCCATTTCTTTTAAGAAAGAAAGTACCTTTTCTCTTATTGTCTATTGGTATTAATAATTATAGTACCCCAAATGGTGATCTGGCACCTTGGATGGTGATATGCCACCTAGCAACGCATGGGATGATGATATGGTACCCTAAATGGTGATCTGGCACGCTGGATGGTGATCTGACATCCTGGGTGGTTATATGGCACCCTGGGTGGTGATCTGGCACCCTGGATGGCGGTCACTAGCAACGGACGGGCAGGATGGTGATCTGGCACCTAGCGACTTGCCCCATGGTGATTCGGCACCGGTGCCAGATCACCAGCCCTCACTACTGTCAGCACCCATGCTTGTAATTTGCATAAGGGGCTGGTGAATGTTTAAGAGTTGTCCATTATATTATGGCGGTGAATGGAGTGCTCCGCTCTGGACCCCTACTCCTAGTTAGACATGAACTGCAAATGTGGCGGGTAAAACTGGCCAATATACACTGACTGGGTAGCTTGGGCTGAAGGAGAACAATTCTGGTAGGCGAGTGTTCCCTGTGTTACCGGGAGAGTAGGCAATAGGCCCGACATTAAGCTCTTGTCAGGTCAGTCACTGCTCGATCCAGGCGAGGCTTCATCCTTGGTCCGTTATTTACTATTGGTACTTTTATTTGGCGTACTATTTATTTTCATTTTGTTTTTTATTGTCACTTTTCTTATTTTCATTTAACAAACCGAAAGACGTTCGATTTATAGACTAATTCGAGTAATGGCTCGTTGAGGAATGACTGTCATACATGAAGCATTACATGGAGCTTTATTCAGCAAAAGTTTTATCACTTTGGGTTGCAGTTACACGTCGTTCTTTATCACAACTTTTGTATTCTGGAGCTCATTTCATGAAACCTACTCAGAACAAAGTGAGAACCTAGGAGTAAGCTGTTTCAAGAATATCGTTCTTAGTAAATTTATTTTATCTATTCAGCTATTCTTATAATCTGACCAGATAAAAATAAAATAGTTTAGTATTACAAAAGTTAATCCTATCTATAAATGTGTTTTTTTAAAGTTCATATTTAGGAGAGACCTTAGGGTGACACTTTTGTGAAAAAGGCTCCAGGATAATATCTTCTCTGTGCTGTGCTGTTGCTTCCTGTTGTAAAATAATTATAATACATGGTTTGTTCTGACAAATGCTATTTTATCCTGCTTCCGTAGTTTCATAATTGCACAATTATATCAGGTTACAATTTATATACAGGACACGCAATGTATTATCTATTTGGCGAACCTGTTTAGTTAATACAAAATCTTTGCCAAAATGCTTTAATACACGCACCGAAATGTTAAGTGTTTACATGATCAGTTGGTTAAGTTTCGAACGAATCAATTTTTTGGCCAAAATCTGATTAACCGCTTTGAGTTTCCGAAGTGGATTTACATTTAACTAAATAATATAACGTAATACGATAATCATAAAAAATTACGCATGCATTCTGAAAATAAACTTGTGTAACTGGAAGGTAGATGACATGCGCATTTATCATTGGGGTTTGGAATAATAATATCTAAACTTGTTTTACGAAGAACTGATTCGACTTCAGATCTTTCGTTTTTGTCAGAAGTATAAAAATACACTGTAAATCGTACGACCAGACTTTTGAGCAGTTTTGAAATGGTGAGTAACGCTTATTGTCATCAATTGATCTAAACAATTCTTTGTCTATTTTTTTCATCTGCAGTGTATTATTATTAAAGTTTATTTCGGTTAAAATGTGTTTATTTATAAACAATTTTTACTTTCTACTTGTCATTTTTGTTTTAGCTCACCTATCACGTATTTCTTTACATTTTTTTTTAGGTGATCGCCCTTCGTCCGTCACCCGACTATCTGTCGTCCGGCCGTTCACACTTTCTTGTGAACACGATAGAGACCATATTTGCAAATGATTTTAATCAAACTGGCACACAACTTGTATCGGCATAAAACCTCGGATCTCGGTTCTTTTCGAAAACTGGCCATGCCCCAATTTCACACAAAAAAAACTTAATTGCTTAGGTATGTCTGATATTTCAAATGCTTGTTTTTTCCCCTTTTATGAGTCTTCAATGTTTACTTTTTCATCTATATCAGAACCGTATGTGACTATTTTATAGACCAAAACACAATAAATTAATTCTGAATATTACAAAAAATACGAGGTATAGAAATGAGAAATATATTTAAGCAAATATTTAAGTTCGTTATGTCGTAATTAAGTAGAAATATCATATTTGCGTGACTGAAAAAGTACTGCAGACAAATACTTATTACCATAGTATAATTTAGCTATAAATGCATTGTTATGAAAAATAACATTAAACTTCAATAACTTTAGTTTCAGTTTCGTATTTTTTCCTCAATAATAGATTTTGATGAAATGTTCTGTATTAAAAGATCATATTATGGTGTATTGAAAAAAATGAAATAAAAATATTAGGTCACCAGCTTTGTTTCAAACTAATTTGCCCCTAGATATGGTGCTATTTCCAACATTTTTTAAAATTTCTATACTACAAAATATATTTCTGTAAAGTACAATAACCAGCATAATTTTGATATCTAAGCACGGAAAACAATATATCTATTTGAAACTTGCTGAGAGAAATCAAACGAAAATGATTTTGTAAAGAAAGGAAATACAATATCTGCATTTAAAAAATAATTGATTTAATTCAATAGCTGTGACTTACACCTAGTAAATTGTAGTGTTCATAAAAACATCCGCTACAATAATGATGGCTTTCGTAAAAACTAAACAATTTCATGATAAAGATAAACTTCAGATAGAGAAAAGGAGAAAACAACAAGAAACGATCGGCCAAGAAAGATATTTATAAAGTGTGTTGATTTAATACAGAGATAATTTTTATGACTTGTACAAATCGATTATTGTATACAGTATTTAATTCAAAATCCCATTTCTAGACTGCATGTTAGCTAAAGTTAATTGAAATAATACGTAAATTGTTTTAAGTTTCACGCGTATATCATTTTTATTGGACCTGTAATAAAACCTTGCCAATAACCACAAAGTAAGGTGCGATAAAACAAAACAGACATGTACAACACTGATAATTAAGGCTATAAATGCGTATCATTTACAGGTAGTGATATGTAACTGCAAGATATAATTATAATACCATTTTAATCTTTTTCAACACATGTTATTTTGCCAACTGTTTGCATACATTGGTGAAATCTACTGAAGCGGTCTATGATAAAATGTAAAATGTTAAGAGAGGTACTACATATTAAATCACCAATTATATAGAAAGAGCATATTTATCTCATTGTGAATTGATTGTCAAATACTGTAATATCGTATGACTTGTACCGGTGTCAATAGCGTAAAATTTAAATAGGTGTAATGAATGGATTTCTATTGAATTTTATTTTCTATGGAATAATAATTGATCATTTCATACACTTAAGTACAATCATAACATATATCTATGATATCAAAGGCTGAACGTGAAGCTATTATATCTTTTTTTTATTTATTTACCGTTACAATAGTTTCGCGCTCAGCTCAAGATAAAGTAAATATTATGCGAGACAAATTACGTCTGCAGTGTTATACAAAAAGTCATATTCAAAAGCTTTTAGCCTTGAAAATGTTTTTTTTTTCCGATTTCTCGATCAACATTTTATTAATTGTTAACACTGTATTATAATTTTGTTATAGAAATTTCCCCCTAGACAGCGTATGATTGTAATAGTTCACATGGTCAGGATTATTACAAAATAAGCAATCAGATAGTAGGATTATGAGATAAATTGCAAAACTGTACCTAAATTATTATAAAACTACAAAGACAGTTGGTGAATGTCAATGCACGTTAAATCAACTAATCATATAAATCAGTTTGTTATACAAATAATGTCTATAAGAAACAGGTTCGCGATATTTATATTACAAACTCAGGTAATAACGAAAACGCACTTGCTTGTCCCGATGAGTTCGCTAAAACCGGAGTTTACTGTACTTCAAACACAATATGAAGTACGCAATGATAGTGCATGAAGCCATCTCCGTTGCATGACACTAGCCAATTAATTGTTTATGGTTGCCAGATTTTCACTACGCAGCTGTGTATTTGCGTAAAGGTCGCTACGCGCTTGTCATTGATTTATGAAATGATTTTCTGATGATTTTTTATGTCAGAAAAATGAACAAGAAAATGGGGGGGGGGGGGGGGGGAATTTATGGCAATACTGCGAAAACGAAGTCGGTGAGCCTCGATTTTTATTTTATCATTTTACAGCAGTAAAATAAATTTGTAAGATAATATTATTTTTTTAAAAAATATCTATGGACCAGTTTTTGCACACTACTAAGTCATTCCGCACGAGAACAATAATTTTATAGAAAGATTTTGGCATGATTTTGGCATTAAATAAGCATTTCTTCGTCGAATAGTGGGAGCATATATTTGAAAATTACATCACCGTATAGGTTTCGACTGGCATATTATATAAAATGAAAAAAAAAATCAACTTTATTTTAATGAAATGAATGCCCCGAAACTAGATTAATCGCCATGAAAACGACAACGTTACAACTATTTCCGACTAGGCTAAAACGTGAAATTTCGACGCCATTTGCGTAAAAAGTATATTTGACCTTTTCAGTAATTGTACATCGGATAAAGAATAACCTTTCCTGTTATTTACGTATGTTATCAAGGGTGCAACTTGTTTCTGAAAATCCCGCTCATTACACCTTCTTCACCTTAAAAAAATTTATTGTAGGAAGTTTGAAATATAAGGTTTTCCTATTTACCTCATTTTGTATAGTAAGCAATAAGATTTACTCCAACTATTAGTATTTCTAACATGTTTATATAATTATCATGTGTTTAAAAATAACATTATTCACTTATCAAAAACCAGACAGTACTTATTAATCTTGAAAAATATCTAGCTTGGCATGACAATATCAGTGTTTGCAATTACATACACATTAAATTTATATACATGTATATCAACATAAAAACATAAATTATAAATTTACAGTTGAATTACAATTATCTCGGTATGATATCAGGGGTAAATATTTAGTTATAATCGATCATTTTATACTGAATGTTTCAGGGAGGCGGACGAACTGATTACTCAGAGAAGGGAGAAGGTATATCTGCAATGAATGACTTCAAGAACTATTCTAGCATAAAACTGCTGTTATTGTCAATTTTCGGGGATGTTTTAACAGGAGAGAAAACGTGTGTTAACAGAGAGATTCTCGCGTAATACCTTGTTTCCGTGGCAAAGCGTAAACACACTACGGCCCCAAAACGGATAATTCAAAATGAAATGACGTCAACGTGACAAAACAACGTATACTTTATCGCGTTTCATGAAAATTCAATGACGTTGAGGGATAATGTATTAATTCACCCGTTTTTACGCGTTTTCTGCTAGAATAGCGGTAGCGCATGTCCTTTATGTGTTATAACATATTCAGACGGGCTCGGGTACCAACCAAGCCCTCGGGATTCTGCAGATGTTACAACACGAAAAAACATGCGTTATGCCTAAATAAAATTATATCATTATGTCATATTCTAACTGTATAAGCTGATGAGCACCTTTATATTGGCAGTATACATATACATAGAGTTCAGATCTTTTACTCACATTTTCTGTGCCCTGTCCTACACATTATCCTCAACTATAGAGTTTTTAATTGTTGCTTTAATGTAGGAACTAATTTAGGGATGTATTTCAAATGTCATGTCTGTACTTCTGCTTCATTTTCTAAACTAAAGACTTTAGTTACAAACTTTTTTTGTTTTAAAAGGCCTTTCAGAGGGGCATATCTAAATAAATTTATAAAAGAACATTTGACGAAAGGTGCTCACTGTTTAGGCAAAAGTTCTTGTCATAACGGAAGTTGTATTTTTATCATACATTGATTTTCGCACTTTTTTAAAAGAAAAGCTTACAAATATAAAGAAGTAACTTCCATTAGAAATTAGAAAATATAAGTTTAACATATATTAGCAGGTTCTTATAATTATGTTATTTGTAGGTGACATATGCTGCATATGCAGAAAGTGCAAATGCTCTTGTCATATACATGACAAAAGTACATTAGCTGGTACGATGGAACGCGACACTGGACACCATCGCATGGTACCCAGAGATAAAGGTATTCCTTTATTTGAATTATTGTTCTCTGATCACCAGATATCTTTTTTTTTTGATTTTTCAAATGCAAACATTATTTAAGCTTTTATTACATACCTAATATTATTTTGCACTGAGTTTTAATGGACCGCGATCGTGCAATATTTTTCCATATTGACGTGGAACGCTTTCATATCGGACGTGGAATGTTTTCTTAACGTTGCAATGGAAAGAATCGCGTGACGTCCATGGTGTCCACGCGCACGTTTCGACAACAAATTGTCGTCATTTTTGCGGAAAATATTAATATGCGTCAGTACGATTTTGTTTATTACAATTTCTGGGAAATTCTTTTCGTATTTTTCCTGTCTTTCGTTACAGAACGATAATTTAGACATAAATTAATTATTGGTAGTGGGTATGTAATAAAAAGGTTATCAACTTTGTAGGAGGATATATGCTCTCGTTCTTTCGCGGATAATATTGCGCTTCTAAATTCGCGCAATATTACCGCTGCGGAACTCATTCATATCTCCACATACAACGTTAATCACCTATAAATATAGACCAACTTTTCTTTCTTTAATATTTTAGTAAACATAAATTCAAAGTAAGAAACCCAAACTTAAATTTTAATTCATTAAACATTTTAAACGTTTTTCTATAAACACAAAATTTATTTGTATAATGACCAATGATGCATTTACTTCTTTGCATTTTACACTTGAATATTTTTTTCACAATCAAGAATATAAGGAGTGCTGCAAGGCATTTTAAGCTTCAGTTAAATGCAGTCTTCCTTCTTTTAAAACTTGCCGATTATTTCAGTGAAGAAACTAACAGAAAATGATGGAAATAAAATTTATTATAGAAACGTTGTAGCAAGTGATATGGCTCTTTGGGAGATAGGTATGAACTAAACTCCTAACGCCGCCTCTCGACACTTTGGCAATTTCTTTGACGTTACTTACAATTCATTCGCGAAATACTTCTCTGATACGTGGTCAAATATTAAACATAATTTCTTCTTTTTTCTCGGATATGACAGGATAATGAAATAATTTTAATTTTGTGATGGTTTCCGTGTCTTTCTTCGGGTTGTCATTAATTTGCCATCTGAAACGGACAAAAGACTTGTTACAAAATGTAAAAATGGTCTTCTCTCGCTGTTATGTTAGTTGACCCGTAATGACAATCGGCAATCTTTGTTCGTTTACGTAATCTCCGAGTGCGGTTCCGATATTCTCCGTTTTTTTTAAATGACTTTCTGAGATGGCTGGATGATGCCGAAATCACATACGGATTATATGTAATCGCACGGATACTGCAAATTGTCATAACTTGTCCACTACCTTAATGGGTTCAAAGACCATTCTTGAAATAAAACATTGAATATGACGTGTATTGTCTGTTTTTGACAGTCTAAAATTGATAATTTAGCCCTGTTTCAGATTATCACGGGGATAGCGTTCAAAAATTGCCAAGAATATTTAAAGTAAAATTGTTACATTATATCTTATGTATTAATATAAGTGTTGAGGGGTCAATTCATGTCGGGCAGTATGGAATAACTGGTAAAGTCGTTACGAGCTCCTTTGCCACAAATGGTGTTTCAGATTCTGAAGTTCCGAAGGGGGAGACTAATGGTAGCACAAAAAAGACAGATCAGTACCCGGAAAACGGGATGTATGCGGCCTGTGGAGGTAACCCTGGAGATCCAAGCGATAGCGATGGGTCAGACAGTCAAGGCGATTTAAAGAAAGATAGTGCAAAAGATGACAGAGATGAAAATGACCCAAACAGAGATAGAAACATTTTATCTGACTGGAGGATAGGTATGTTGTTGGAGAGTATATATTATTGCAACAATTAAAGCATTTTTCAACTTTAAAACATTTTAAATGTGATAGTGGCACGCAATGAGAGACCACAGTTGGGTCGTACAATTGTATTTGCAGTACATTTTCATTTACCATTTCATCACTAGTGTTTTATCTAAGAAAAAAAAAACGACAAAGTAAAAATACTATTAGGACTTCTCATTATTATATGAATAAAGATATTTATTGATTTTGTATAGTAAACCTATGCACACACAAAATTATTATATAAACGTATCACTGAAAAAAATATGTTAATATAGACACTTGGGTCAACATGTGAAAAAGTGTAAGAGTATCAAATCAAACAATAAAATAATTTATCTGTTTTTTACCACTGCTCACTAAAGTACACATAAAACTTGTGATTAAGAAAGAATGAATACCATTTATCATTATACAGGTGTTTAAATTTTACTAAAACATATAACAAAACGATAAATGCTCTTTTTAGAAAGGGCATGACAACGCCATTAATAAAATATTCTAGTCATTATAGTAAACTTTTGTGTCTTTTCAAAATTGTGTTAAGTCGTAAAATGAATAAAGGGGGGTCCCAGTAAGGTGTCTGCGCAAAATGCTTTTTATTTGTTTTATCTATTTTTTATCGCAATATACCTACATATATTAAGTTTCATTAACAAGTGTTACTGTTATCAATTTTGACTTAATTTTGTAGATATTGACATTTAAAATGGGTGCGGTAATCTGACATGTGACCAGCTAGGAATACAATTCCCGTCATTTTTTTTAAATAGCTGTGACTTTTTACCTGAAACTTTCATGATAAAATAACAATGCAATGGACATTCACGCATGTTGTATTTTAAATTGTATTGAATACTATTTTCATCACGGAACCACAAATTGGCCTGAACAAATTTACTGATTTCAATGGACGAACTTCACAAAAGCGCTATTTAAAACATTTTTTATTAATTGAGATATTCAGGTGATATTTTCAGCAGATATTGTAAACTAAGTAAACATTAAAATGACAGTACACTGATTAATACTGGAAGAGTGCTACACTCTCAAACTGGGAAAAAGTGGGTTTGATAAATAAACATTCGAAACAACATTATAAAAACTGTGCAGTTTTTAAGAAATGGCCTCAGGTTGTCTATTAATACAAACACATTATCTACACTTGTTCCACGGCAGGAGCATACAGGTTGTTTGCGGGTGATATAGATTGGTCTTTGTATGTTTGTCTGTCAGCCAGAGAACATTTGTTTTATAGGTATCACCAACGGTTTGTGGTCTAACATTGAAATTTTCTTCAACATTTTACATCTTGAGTCATGCATCTGACACAAAGTAGAGTGTGATCGCCAAGTGTATCGTCCGTCGTTGTCGTCCGACGTAAACAGTTACGCTTTGAACACTCTATATCTATAAATTATGGCCCAGTCATATTGCGACTTGGTCAGAATCTTTTTCTTAACAACTGTCGGACGATATAGGTTTGAAGAATGTTAAGAATGTTTTAAGATATATTATATCCCAAATAACACTATTTCTACATTTTTATGACAGTGTTTTATATTTACCAGGTCAACTGTTTAGGTATTTAAAAGGATAAATATTCTGACTCAGTTTCATAAGATCTAGTAGAAAATATTACCTCTAGAGTGTTAACAAATTTTTATTTTCTATGATACAGTCCTGTGATCCCGTTATCCAGTTCAAGCTTTTTCTCTAGATCTTATAAGTCAAATATACCTACCAGGTTTTATAAATATCGAAAATAAATGGCCTCTGGAGTGTCAACGATGTTTCTCTATAAGTCGTAAAGATGATTATTTTCGGTAACATGTTAAACGAATTAGGGTAGGTGGGTCAGTATTTTTTTGTATTTTTTGTAAAAAGTGGGACTTTTCGAAAATTAGTTTTGTGTAAAAAAATGAATACAAATAAGGCGGTTATGCCTTTAGAGTATCAGTAAGTTGACTTCTAACATCACCGACCATGTTTAAAGCATTAAAAGTGTAGTTTTTGCAACGTTTTCTTAAGAAAGTTGAACTTTCTCCAAGGTCATAAACACATTTAGGTTCGGGGCAAAAAATTAGGATAGGGCGGAATACCGGAAACAAGCATTTTTTACGTCTAACAGAACCTAATTTCATTAATGTTTGATCCTAGATTATCTAGTTTCAAACTTGATGTAGATATTATCAAGACAAATATTCTGACCAGGTTGTATATAGATCAAGTAGAAAAAAGGAATATAGAATGTTACAAGATCTATGATCTTGCCCAGTCATATACTGACCCAATGTCAAATTTTCTACACAACATTTAAAGTTTCATTACGACTGTACTAAAATTGCAACCTCTTGAGTGTGATCAGTGAAATTTTGAACGACCGACGACGACGGACGAAGGCGGACAACGAATACGGTGCTTCGGCAATAGCTCACTTTGAGCACTTTAATTGTTCTCAGATGTGCAAAAATCGTGGGCGCGCAATTGCTAATCTTAGCTAACATTTCCACACAATTTCATGACGGTGGTTCAATACATTTTGCGATATGTGTATCACAAATTTTCCCTGACAGGTAGACGGGCGGACAAACAGACGAAGCCAAATCCACATCCCCACCGCATAGTGGTGGCAAAATAAGACAGGCCTTTCACTGTTTACGCATCGCATCTTTCCTACCACGCGTAATATAATGAATGTTGAGATGGCCCCCGTGTAAAATCGATCGTTGATGATTATTAAAGACAGACAATTCACTGTAATTGATTAAATTACATTACATGTAATCAGATTGAGGTGAGTAATCAAATACATCTGAATACTTATATTTGAGTAATCAATAACGGGTGATTACATAACTGTATTCGATTACCCCAAGTCTGCATTCAGTAATCTAGGTATTGTTAGTTCCAGGTAGGAATATATACCAGTTGCACTTAATAATACCCCATAATACGTTATATGTAGTACCCCAGTCACACATACGGCGCGGATAGTTACGTCTAGCCACGGATAGAAACGTAGTAATCCGTATCGATCCGTACCTGAGCCATACGTATTAATACGAATTGATACGGATTACTACTTAAAAGTACCGCTGAGGTACAAATCGGTAAGGATTGCTACGGTTCTATGATTGACTGGGGTATAAGCCACTATAAGTTCCAGGAAGGAACAAACACTGTAAGTCTCAAGAGAGAACAAACATTGTTCCAAACAAGTACAAAAGTTACATCATATGGCCCAATCACACATACGGCGCGGATAGCTACGTCAAGCCACGGATAGAAACGTAGTTATCCGTATTGATCCGTAATTGAGCCGTATGGATTGGTACGGATTGATACGGATTACTACTTTAAGGTACTTTTCAGGTACGGATCGATACGGATAACTACGTTTCTGTCCGTGGCTAGACGTAGCTATCCGCGCCGTATGTGTGACTGGGGTACTACATATAACTGTCCTTGTTTGTTCCAAATAGGAACACATTTATATTTCAATGGAACAGTTTTTACCTGTTTACCGGGACCTAACAGTACTTGCTGTATACAGGAACTGATTATTACTTAAAATACATGTATATTTGTTTCTGCTGTAAACAATCAACTCATAAATGAAGGTCACTCCAGAAGTAATGCATTTCTTACGTAAACAACGCGCGAGAGACTGTTCCGTATTTACACTGCATTCAAACATATTCAATACATTAAATCTCCACCAACGCCGAAATATTTCTTGTTTAAGAATGCGTTGAGGTCGTAAAAACAGTTTCAGTGAAACTTCAATTTGTTACTTGTTGCATAAATAGATAGAACACACCAATTAGTCTTCTCTACGAATTTATCTATATAGTGTTACCCCTATCCGTGTGTGTGTCTGTGTGTATGTATGTTTGTGTGTTTATGAAAGAGTGGTGTTCCTGTCCAGGACATAACTTTGACATAAATGGTCAGATTTCAGAAAAATTTGACACAAGTAATAAGCATGGATAGACAATGTGTCATGCGCAATAACCATTTCACCTGCTAAAATGTCAAGGTCACAGTCCTTGGTTGAACTTAACAAATTATCACTACATATATACTGATAATGTGACCTTCGTGTCCGGTCCATAACTTTGATATGCCTAGTCAGATTTTGAAATAATTTGGCACAAATAATCAGCATGGATTGATGACATCTAATGCTGTCCAAAGGTTAAGGTCACGGACCTTGGTTGAATTTGTACAAACACAACATTCAATCCCAGCCGCAGACTGCACATCCAATAAAGACAAACCTCTTTAATTTGATGAGAGGCAATTGAATTGGGTCACAATGGCTTTTTTAAAAATCAGAAACAATGTTGGCAGAGCAGAGGATTAAACTGGCAACCCCAGGATTACAATTCCATCTTATTACGTAATAAACTACCATAGCTGGGCTGATACAACATAAAACCATTGCAATAAACAGTTCATTTAACTTCCATGCAGTTCTTAGCCGGACAACCCATAGCTTCTCTGGCCGAAAGGATTTTTTATTACATTATTGTATTTTAATGGTTGTAGTCTAGGACATTCAATGTCTAAAATTCCTGTAACCAAATTCTAATACAGAATGCTAAATTTTCCAGTTTTCCTACAACATTATTTTTGTAAATAAATATGGCCAAGGGTCCTTCTTTTAGTATGTGAGCAGTACGATGCCTGTGACCTTTCTCATGTTGCGGGTGCATCCGTGACTGTGACACATTTCTAGTACTAAATAATTGATACATTTCAAGTTAATTCGTTAATATTAACAAGATATTTTTTGAAGATACATGGATCTATTTTATTTTATGCTCTTCTGTGATATACTGAAATTTATCAGTGAAATCAAATTGATATTTTCACTGTTTCAAACAATGAAAATATCATTTTTATTTTTCACTGGTAGCTACGGAACTACATTTGAATACGAAATGATATGGATTATAAATGATAGGAATTTACTTGCAAAATTTTCTTCAGTAGATGTAAAGATGTATGAAAATAATAAATGGATCATAAATATTTACATTTTATCATAAACAGTCTCCGGATTTAGTTTGCAAATCCGGAATTTTCGCAAACTCAGCTACCTTTTGCCTTTGACTTTTCTTGATTTTTTGACATTAAACGATAGTTCTAACCCCATGGGAGTAATAATTGGTCGTTTTCTTTCTTATATGTTAAAGAATGAATTCATGGGAGGTTTTCAAAGTGGGTCCTTTCCCATGGGAGTATTTTTTCCCTCCATGGGGTTTTTGCTAACCCATGGGAGGTCCCGGGGGGAAATTTTCTCCCACTTACCAATTACGGGAGAAAAAAACCGTGGGTTTTTTCTAAAATTTTAAAATCAAATATTTTAACTCAATTAATAATTTATACAATAAAAAACTGTTGTGACTTTGATTCGCGTTGAAAAACGACTTTTGCAAAAACTCCCCATTTTCGTTATGGGAGGAAACCCCCCCACTGGCGACTCGATGAATTTTTGAAATTGCATTTAATGTTTCACTTTTGCTAATTAATTAAAATTTTTTATCAATATCAACTCAAATTTAACTTAAAGATGTATTACTGTGCGAAATAAAAAATAATCTTTAAACCCCCACGGGGGGAAAAACCTCCATTGTTTTAAATGGGAGCACAATCCGTGGGAGGTTAGAAAATAAATAAAAAATAAATATAGTGACATTTTGACAGAAAAAAAACATCGTTTTTTATTTTAATACTAATATTCCATCATAAAGTAACTTTCGGGTTTCTACTCAGCGAAAATATTATACATTGTTAATTAATGCCACCGACACGATTAAACAAGGCCGCTTTGCTGATTATGACCGTAGCATTGCGATCTCAACGATGTCACATAATAAGACGGGGTCATAAAACTTACTGAAGCATAGACGATATATTTGACATGACAAATATGCACCGCGGGACTTTTTTAATCCAAAAATTTTAAAAAATGCGGAGATTAGAGGAAACTCTCCTTTTAAATTGAAGTTCACAAAGAAAAACATATCCAAATCTAACCGTTGCCTCTTTCATAATGTAGTGTCAAAGACTTAAATCATTATTAAGTATTCCTTTCTTATTTAAAATTTGCTAATATATCTCCATAAATGTACTGGGTATTCTTGTATAATTGTTAAAAATACGATGCGAAGAAATCAATAATTTTAAATTTAATGACATTTTTAAACCAATAAACTCGAATTCAAAATAATGACCACCCCTCCCCAAAACCTAAACTCCGCAATGGAAAATTTCTCCGTAATTTGCCCAGTCAAGACCATTATAGAAATTTAAATCAGCAGAAAGGACGATATAATGATAAGACCTGAAAAATCCCCCACCAGTTTTGAAAAGGGAATTTAAAAAATTAATACTGTACTTTAACTGTTAAAAACTTACGAGATCATAACTGTTTTAATACTGGGATTAAAAAATTTAAAATCAAGTCAGAATGCGTTACTAAAAATCATTTTAAGAGAATGTTTCAGCTTACTTAAAGTAAACAGGAAACGCACTTATCTCTTCTTAAGCAACCGTACATAAAAAGATACATATGGGTGGGTGGGGGTTTTAAGAATTTTATAGCTGCGAGTTTGTGTAAAGTAAAATTGAAAGTAACACATTAAATGTTTTACCAAAGAATCAACTGCATTTTCGGGTTTATTTCAAGTTGATAGTGTTTTTAAGCGGCATTTTCAAAGAAAAAAAATGTTTGGTTCTCAAATGTTAAAAGGCATGAAAGACACTCTGAGAAACGCAACTACTAAAATTTAATAATTGTTTATGTAAGAATTAGTTTCTGCTTTGACGCGATCGGTACGCTCGGTAGCTCGTGGTATTTGAGGTCAAAAATCTTAAAGGCATTATTCTGTCAATTACGAACATCATACTACTTTGATGTTTAAAAAAACACTGGGACTTTCGTACCATATTTTTGTATTTAATATCGAGTTTAATATTCCGAACCTTTATCTATGCTATTTTCTTTCATACTATATGTCCGTTACATGTTATAAATGTGTTTTGTACTAATGATGCAGAAAGCCTAACTCTGTATGTACTTAACGTACCATTCGATAAGTGCTTTTTCATTAATTGTAGAATAAATGCCATGTTTTACTAGACCTTTTTAAAATATTTTCTTAGTATGAAGTTTCATAAAATAAGCGGTCGGAGATTAAACCCAACGACCTCACTTTATAAGAAGTGGGTGCGGTTTAGGCTGTCTGCTCTGTTAGTGAATATTTTTTTTGAAATAAACATTCTTTCAATCCGAAAATGGAGGTGATAAATTTAGAGGTGTTATCCCGTTTTTCGTTTCCTAAATATAACAGTACTAATCTTAAATATCGGGGAATATAGTGATTGTTACGGTGGAAAAGAGGTCACAAAATTTATAAATATCATTGGCAGCTTTCGTGTTTGAATTGATATTGTCAACCCGAGGGCAGAATGTTACCGAGGAGAAATAAAGATTATTGTATTTCTTACAAATACGAGAGCAGATAATAATTATTTCGGGCGGACGTATTAGATCTTAAAGCGCACATACTTGTATTGAAATAGCTGCACACATATCAATATAAAATATATATGACCCGCCCCATGAGAATACCAACTAGTGGCTTTGCGACCAGTTGGATCCAGATCAGCTTGCGCATCCATACAGTCTGTGCCAGAGTCTATGCTGTTCGGTTTCAAACCCTATAGCAAAAAGAGAAACGTAGCGAAAAAACATGGATCCTGACCAGACTGCGAGTATTGCGCAGGTGGTCTGGATCCTTGCTGTTCGCAAAGCCACTAAATTTTGTTTTCTCATGACGCGGCTCATATATCCTCGCACATGTAAAAATGTATCACTCGCCATGTTGGAAAGTACCGGTTTTTTGACTTTATTGTGTAAGCCTTACCAGCTATTACTGCGAACATATTGTTTTAATACGTGGCAGATGCTATCTTTATATAAATACACGCAGGTATTAGATGGCATGTGAGCACGGAAACAAATAAAAACATAAACAGGTAATAAAACATCTATGCCACATTGTGCTACCGTAGGTAGTACTAGCCTTGCAGTGTATATGTGGTTCCTTCATGTGTATTATGTATACGTCATGAGATAAACAACACATAGGTTTTGTTTTATGACCTTTTAAGTTAATCCTCCAGCAAAGAACTTAAAAAATATTACTTAATTGTTTGTTTATGTAGCTGTCCTTCTCAATCTGTGTAGAATGTTTAAACTTGACTTTTGAGTATGGAAAAGGGGGATTCTAGTAAAGTGAAAATCGGTCGTCTGCTTTTCATTATGAAACCTTGGCCTTTATTTATCATACAAACAATTTATCAATTCGCCCCGCTGAATGTAAAATTCAGTATCATTTTAGACAAGCTCATAGGCTATGATATCTTTTTGCATTTTTTGACATGTAGTAAATATCCTATGTTCAATATCTCTGTAAAATCTCTCAAACCAGATGGCTTTTGTTTTATGGAATTTATTCGAAAAAGGAAATGTAGAAATATATCTATCATCAGTCTAGTGGCTAGTCTAAATCTTTAAGAACATAAGTGATCTATGAAAATATCATTATTTTGGTATATCCAGGCGGCCTTATAAAACGTATTACCGTTGAAGGCTATTTAACGCTTCATAGAAATCAACAGGAAATTTCCCCTTAAATATAAGTTCCAAGTGCATGTATATTAATTCTTACTGATTTTAAAGTACTAGATATCGCGTGAAATGTTTATTTTTTATTTAAAAAGATCAGCTCCGCACGTGTATATGGCCGTGCCATGAGAAAATAACATAGTGGCTTTGCGAGCAGCCATGGATCCGGACAGCCTGCACATCCGCGCAGTCTGGTTCAGGATCCCGCTGTTCGATTTTAAAGCTATTGCAATGAGAGAAAACATTAGTTAAACAGCATGGATCCTGACCAGACTGCGCGAATGTCATGTGGTCGAAAACCCACTGTGTTGGTTTTCTCATGGTGCGGTATTTATTTTTAGGATATTTCTGAAATATGTGGGTATGCAGCTCAAAATATAAAGTATCTGAATCAGGGTATATGCTAACACTTTTAGACAATATCAAAAAAGATCTTTGGAATGATTTGATAAAAGTTTGTGTTATTTCCGAGTGCAAACAATTTTTCGTTGATGAAAGTGGCATGTCTTACAAAAGCCCTGGTATTTTCAAATCGTTCAAAGAAAATGAACATTGCCCATTTAGCAAATAAAAAAGAAGTCCACGCTGATACATTTAGACGGCGAAAGTAGCCCTGCGCAAGACAAATGCGACTTTCTTTTCCGAGTTTAACCTATGTACTTTCATTTTCACTGCTTCGCGAAAAGCTGAAGGTCGTTGACGTCTTTTTTGCGCTGTCAAAGACGTATGTATCCCTGGCGAGATTGTTGTAAATAAAAATATGTCGGTTCCTAGGGATAAAAGCCATGAATATTGGAGGAGGTTGTATTGTAACATTATACTGTGTTAAAACTTGTTTAAAACCCAATAACCTCCAAAAGTCAAATAATTAAAAATCTCAAAACACTGAAAGTGGCCTTTTATACCCCAAAAACTTATTAAAAAATGTTTTGATTTTATCAAAAATATGCAACCCCCTGAATTGAAATTATAACAAAAATGGGATGAAATTCAATTGTTATGTTTATAAATGTCAGATTCTTTGAAAGGGGAAAATTTACCAATAAATGAAATTGCTTTTTGTTTCATATAGAATTCTGCTACTTCAGATCCAGTTTTTTTTTATTTATTTTTTTATTTAACGTTGCACCGACACATCATAGGTCATATGGCGCTTCATATCCAATTTGATACAGTTTCTAGAAAGACTATTTTCAACAAAATATCGATCAAAGCATTTGCTACAAGAAAAACGAAAAAAAAGGGGTAGTGAGTAATGCGCAGTGAAGAAGTCAGATATCTTCATGTTGCCGCTGTCCGCAGAATAAAAACCTTTTTGTTTTCAAACAAACAACCGGAAACGCATGCAAAGTGTTTATTTTTATTTAAAATACGTTGAATTTCCACGTGTGAAAAAATACCCATTTGGCTCCCGGTTTTACGCACCAATGCGCTAAAATGGAACAAATAGGATCTATTTTTATCAAAAGGGTCTACTTTCGAACTACACCACGGAAGTATATTTTGACTAAATTACTTCTTTATAACCTGCGGAAATAGGGGCATTTAAGTTTCATTGTAGTCTGGCTACAGGCTAGATAACCTCTTTTTAGAAAAGTTATGTTGAATTATTCTGACTTCATCAGTCTTGTCTCTGTTTTATCTAGCGTTTTTGAGAATAAAGGGACATAATTATAAAAAATTGAGCAAACTCAGGAGTTATCTCTGTGAACAAAACACAGGGTCTGAAAACAAACTGTAGTTTCATACAAGCATTTTGTGGAAAATAACTGAACGCCCCTTTTGTCAGTCATTTCTAATAATTTAACAAACGTGCATGTGTTTTTAATAATTCATATTTATGTTTAGAAACGGTTTCGAGTTAAGTCCAGCCAGATGTACACGAAATCACTATCGAGTCATCGAACTGCTGCGGCACTATGCTCTCACGCTTCCTGTGTATTATCTGCGTAACAAAGGAAATACCATAACCCTCCGTAGTTAATACATTATGTTTTTTTTCTTTTTTTTTTCCCTTTTTTTAAGCATGTCCGCAGGAAGGCAATATAAGCTGATTTATGGCCACGATCTATCGCTATCAAATAAGGGGCAGGGCAATGTTCACGACACTTAATTGACGCAACTGGACGGTGGGGTACGAGTCTAAAAATGGGGTGGAATGGACCGGGTCGTGAGTATTAAAAAAAACTTCAAAAACTCAAATTCATGATAAAGGCATAAATTATGTCTCCAGGAAAATTCTGAAAAAATTCACCCTAAAAATTTGTTCCTGTTACGTCAGGTACTTGCACAAAATGGCTTAATGATTTTAAAGGGGTTCCAACACACTGTTTGAGGTAGCGAAAATTGCAATTATCAAATAAAAACCCCGGGGTATGTATAACTTCATTATATTAGTTATCTATTATATCACAAATGTAAAATAATATTCTTTACAACTAAATTTAAAAATATCATGTACAATTTATATACATGTATTCTCTTGACAAATTTGCACAAAAACATAAGAATTTACATTATGGTGGTTTTGTGTTGTTGTTGTTGTTTGTCGAATTGAGAAATCTTAAGTTTTCAAACCCTAGATATTTAAGAAAATTAGGCAAACGAAAAGGAGAATCCATATGCGAGTCAGGTTAGTGTTATATTTCGGTTAAATGACGTCATGCTTTACTTCGGTTTGTCAGGGTGTAGAATTCCCATGTCAAAATAACTCTAGGTGAAAAATTTTTTTAAATCTTGTAAACATTGTACTTTTGTATTATGCTGCTTTCTGAATTCGGGGTAACAGCAAAATCCAAATTCGGTATCGGTCTATCAACTGATTTATCAAATTTTGTCAAGAAAATGGCAATGTATCAATTACGGAGTCCCCAGAATACCGTTTTAAAACGATAAATATACGATAAATTAAATGGCAATATCGATTTCCGTTTACAGAGATGTAAATGCTGACTGAGAGTTCTGTTTGGTCCGTCTGTTCTGTTCTGTTCCGTTCTGTTCTAGTTAATATCCATTAAAGATAGATGGTATTTCATCAGCAAAGGGGAGAATTCCAATGTCCAAAGACTGACACATTTGTTAGATTGGGTTCCTTTGGCTTTAAATGTTGTTGTCTTTTGAATAACACGTATATGAAGCAAAATGCCGTGCTGATTCTGTTTACCGTATATTTCTCTTCGACTGAAATTAAATTATTTAATTCGAACCCCGTATAAAATATGAATCATCTAGCAAAACATCTCTATTAAAAACCACAAACACAACACATTTTGTGCGCACCGCCTGTCGCACACACGTGCAACGCACTTTCTATAAATGTTATTTTGTTTAATACAATTATTATTTTATCAGGTGATTTTTGACACAGACATGTACCTTTTTGTGTTCCAATAGTATTTATCAACAAGTAGGATTAATATTAAATATGATATTTGTATGCAAACAAATACAATGTTAATTTGTAACAGTGCATTCTTTAAAAACATCTGAAACATGATGAAGACTCGTGAAGTTCTCATTCTACAAGCAGGTTTTTGTTTTTTTTTGTTTTGGGTTTACGCCATTTTTCAACAGTATTTCGTCAATGTAACGTGGGCAGTTAAACCCAACCAGTGTTCCTGGATTTTGTACCAGTACAAACATGTTCTCCCCAAGTAACTGCCAATTTCCCCGCATGAATAGAGGTGGAGGACTAATGATTTTAGACACAATGTCGTTTATCAAACAGTCACGGAGAAATACGCCCGCCGCGGATCAAACTCGCGACACCGCCGCCGTTAGACCGACGCTTACCTATGAGTTGGGGGGCGGGTCTTTTACAAGCAGGTAGTTCTACCCTTCTAAACCGGAAGTAAATGTTTAAAAAGGGATTAATCAGGAAAACGTTGGAATAAGCAGTGTCGGATATGGATTTTTGGTTTTTAGAGGGGACGTAAATAATCGTAGTGTTTGGCAAAATTGGGGGGTCTTGGGTTATGCTCCCCTGAAAAATTTTTTAAAACAATTGCCCCATCTGGTGCATTCTGTGTGTTTTAGGTACTTTATTGGTTTCACAAATCAAGGTTTTGTGACAAAATCAATACAAGTAACATATTAATTAAAGTAATGTTTTATGAATTTCAGATAATTCGTTCGTAGTATCTAGGAATTTCTTAGCCAGATTTCTGAGGGGTTTTTTTTCGGGAGGGTTTACCTAGGGCTAATTCTGTTTTAAATGTGCAAGCAGAGCGAGCGAGAAAACAATGCATTTTTTTTCAAACCCCGAACAAAAATATTACCTATGCGACAGAAAAAAAAATACATATGAGCCGCCACCATGAGAAAACCAACTAGTGCGTTTTCGACCTGCATGGAACAAGACCAGCCTGCGCATCCCTACAGTCTGGTAAGGATCCAAGCTGTTCGCTTTTCAAAAAACCCATTGGAATAACAGAAACTGTTAGCGAACATCATGGATCCTGACCAGACTGCAGATGCACAGGCTGGTCTGGATCAATGTGGTCGGAAACGCACTATGTTGGTTTTCATGGCGCGGCTCATATTTTATATTTCTAACACGAACAGAAGACAAATTCGTATTCGAGTGTAGCGAGCAAGGAAAAATGCATATTTTTCACCCCTGCGAGCCAAAGCGAGCTTGAAAAAACAACTTTTTTTTAAATTTTCAGTCAGAACAAAAGACAAATAATGTACGTGAGCGTAGCGAGCGAGAAGTGTAATTTTTTTGCAGTAATTTTTTGGGCCCCCCCCCCCCAAAAAAATTACTATGCCGGGGCGATTTTAGAGGGGGTGCGCGCCGGGTGCGCCCCCCTCTGGATCCGCTAGTGTAAAGCCTGGATGAAACAACCTTATGAATTAAACGTAATCGATGAGTAATTTATTTATAAGAGCAACGTTTCTATTTTTCTTACACGTTATGTCATTCCCAAAAAAGTTTTAAAATCAGTATGAAATTTGCGCGGTTCCCAAACGTGGACAAAAGGATCGTGTGATTTTTGGTCACAAACCCCCCCGAAAGCGAAGTTGAAGATGGTCGAAATTACTGTGTGTTACGAAGAGGACGAAACGTGTCAGTGACCCAAATTTTTTTTATTTTTAAAAAAAAAATGATAAAATATTTATACAAAATATAAAAATTTTATTTATTCAAATAAAGTATTAGTGTATCACACATTACGAATAAAAAAAATATGTACAGTATCGAAAACCTGTCAGTGGGCTTGCTCCATGTCCCACACGCGAAAAAAAAAAATTAAACAACCAATTAAAATTAAGACTTACCCTAATTTTAAAATTTGACACTTGTGGCCGGAATTACCATCTTCTTTTTTAGTTTATTTTGAAGTCGTGCTTTCACCAGCTTGAAAGTAGATGTCAAGTTTTGGTCAATCGTATGTGAAGCGACATACTGAACAATCACAATTCATTATTTTCAATTTCTAAACGCTTATAGTTTCGATTCATTAAATCGGTAATTCCTTTATAAAATTTACGCAAAAACTGATCTTTAAAAGATGTATGTTTTCTCCCCAACAACTGTTAATCGTTCATCATTTCAAAATCTACACTTCTGAAACATTTCAGCAGATAATACAGAAACTGAAAACGTGGCAACTCAGAAAGAGAATGTGTTAACTAATGTAACACAGATGAAGTATAAATGCATGCGTTGTACAGAACTTTAAGAGCAGGGCCTTTTGAGAACCGAGCTTTGCGGTAAGCACATGGTGATGGATTTGAAAATATTTCCCCCGGAAACTAACAAGGCAAACCCATCGGCGAGAACTTTTCTCTGCACAGTCGGAAGAGAGGACGTCATTCTAAAGCTCTAAATTATCCCCAAGTTTCTAAATGATCATATTCTTCCCATAGATAAACTTTAGAAAGATACTGGAAAATACTGGCATTAATATTCGTAAAAGTCGTTATAACGTGGCGAATGGGAAATAGAAATAACTTCACCATGACATCGGTTCTTTGGGAAAATTTACAAATTAATTTTTTTATGGGACATTTGGCTGAAACACGCAAATGCCACAAGTCTGCATTGTACAGTGCGAAAAACGTCATTAAGAGAATATAGGGAAGTCTAGGGGAAGTAGTGCATATAATTAGTACCCTCATACTGACGCCATTTTAAGAAAACGTGCACTTATGTACACGATGATAATTGTCGGTAAGGTGTTGCTTTGATTACATTTTTTTAAAAGGCAAAATATACATAAGTTCTAACTCAAAAATATAGTCTTCGGTTATGCTTAATATAGGTGTCCGTAGCATTTCACACCTGATCAGTGTCAAACCCAAAACAAAATTAAATTTTTAAAAACCAACTAACCCTTCATTCCTTTATCGTCCGTGTTATCATCTTAGGTAGCAGTTGGAGCTGTTTGGGCTTTTACAAGTCGGCTGAAGATATTCGCATGCACATAGAGATCTGAAAGTCAATTTAAGGATAAATAAAAAAATTATGTTTTGTTAATTTGCTAAATATGGGTGGTTCTGTAGCATTTATTTTAAATATGTACCATGTAGTAGATACTTCAGTCAATCTTACTGATTGTTCAAATAGAGCTAGCGGGCCCTGTTTCTGTTTTGAAATTGACTCAAATTTTTAGCGCTACATAATGTCATTTGAATTTTTTTAGAAGTTTTACTAATAGCGGAGCTCAAAGAATCGAGCTTTACGGTAACGCAAGTATAAATCTTTGGACAGAGAGCTATTGCCCTAGCAAACGGGAGACAATTTTCGCGCATGCGCAATCTATGTAGGGCAAAAAAGACTTGAAACCCCACAAAATAAATTGCGTTAGAGTTACATTGTATTTCAATCTATTCGATCAGTAATGAATTATTTTTATAGTAAATATCCACCACAAGATAAGAAAATATCTTTGCAAAACCACACTGGTTACTTTAATGGTATTACCATTGATGATTTTTGGGTTAATAAACTATTTTTTGCAGTAATTTTGATCTCGACAAATTTAGGTTAAGAAAAAATAAAAAAAAAAATATTTTCCATGAATTTATAAAGTAATTCTGAAGTTTTTATTTCATTTCCTAACATGATTCACAGAAAATAACCCGCCTTGGTAATAAGTTACATGATACATGCACTTTAAATTTTAAAAATTTAAGCTAAAATGAAATGTTCATTTAACAAAGTCCAGTCTTTGATTTTGTTTCCAATTATACTCAATCGAGATCAATTCATTCGTATTCAAAAAATATTAATCATTTATAATTGTTATTTTTTTTTATTTCTACTGATTCTTTGAATTCGAAAGTTTTATTTGACATATCAAGTAGTTCGGATGGTGAATGCAACGGTTGATTTATAGAGAGGGGGGGGGTAGCGGGGAGGGGTGTTCTACACTTAATTCTTTATCTGTTGTTAACCCTTGCCTGCTAAATTTCTATAATGATCTTTCTCCATCTTTCATTTGGACGTACCATTAACTATTAAAAGGGGGGTGCTTACCAAAAAGATATGACTGAATGGCGATAGTGCCGATCATTTATCAGACTGCACGGGTGTGATAAATGTAAAAAATCCCTAAAGTTCCAAAGTACCAAAGTACATGTTATAAATTTGATAGATTTTAAAAAATAGATATCACGTGAAATGTTTATTACAGCTCCGCCACGTGATATGTAAGCCGTACAATGAAAAAAAACAACATAGTGGCTTTCCCACCAGCATGGCTCCCGACCACGCGGATGCGCAGGCGGTTGGATGTTGGTTTTCCCATGGCGCGGTTCAATATCATTAAACCGAGTGCGTTTTTATGACTTGTCACATCAAAGTAATCTTATATGCTTCAGTAAATTTTATGATCCCCTCTTATTAGGGGACATTCTCGAAATAAAGTCAGGGTCTTGATTACCGAAGTGACCTATGCTTTATCATGTCAATTGATAATTGTACGTAATGATTTCCGGTATATAACTTAAAACAGTAATTTAGTGACATGAGCCGCAACCCTTTGTATGTAGATGTCATTCAAGTCGGAGAAAAATATATACAACAACTATTTGAAGTTGTTGATAAAATAGATAAAATGAAAGAAAATATGTGAATACGGTAACGTTTTTCGCGAATTTTTTGAGTAGTGGGAAAAGTTTCTGTGTTACAATAAATGACATGTATATTATTTTTTAGCTAAATCTGATTTCTTTGAGCTCGCTTTGAGACTTCGTCTTATTTCATATTATTCACTCTAGACCACCGTAACCCCACGTTTATGGTACTTACCATAATATAAAGATTTTTGACCCTTGCCGTCGCATCTGTGTCCGGAAATTTCGTTTACCATCTGTTTACACCACATTATTTTGTAGACGTGCCTTCACCCTCCCCGGGATCAGGCGTCTTTATGAACCGACCTACCTGAAATCATCACATTTTATCATGAACTTAAAATATTTACTCACTGTTCGAATGCAATAAATTGATACATTTTGTCAAAAAGAAAGACAAAAAAAAATTAAAACACAACACACACACACCAAAAACCCCACACAACACACACACAGTCTAGTAAGTCGTTTAAAGTATGAATGTGCGCATGTCCAACCAGAAGCAAACGTAAGAATTTACGATAACCAAAATGGGTTTGTTTATTTATTTTTGTGGATTTCTTAATTGATACGCCGAAATAATGGAATAAATGACCGCAGAAACGCCACAAGACATTGTTGCGTTACAATGCCGCCACAGACGCACCAACGTTATTATGTTTTATGGAATGTAAAAGAAATCAGGAAACGTAATAAAACTATTTATAGTTTTTTCTACAAAGCATCCTGACGTCATGATGTTATGATGCGATGCACCTGACATATTGCGGACAAACTGAATATAATTTGGTTAAAAACATTAAAAATGCATAAAATAAATAGAAATTTTGTTTGTTTCAGTGTCAGATGGAAATATATTTTACCCGTGAACACCATAATTTATATTTTCACGAGTGGCGCAGCATTATAGTGTTCACTCGGTGAAATATATAGAGGATATTTGTTTGTTTCAGTGAAATATCAATTTTATTTCATAAGTGAGCATCAAAAACTGATATTTTCACAAGTGGCGTAGCTTTTTGGTGCTCACGAGTGAAATAAAATTGATATTTCACTGACACAAACAAATTTTCTTTTTATTTTATGTGTAAAACTCTTCTTTTGTTGCGTAATTTATAAAATGTCGAAAATCGCAGGAAAGATCAACAGAAAGCATAACACAAATGACGTCATTTTAACAACGTCATCGTCATGATGGTCCCCGGTTTTCATAACGCTCGGTATACAATTAGACTTCAATCGCGACGGAGGACCGGAACTAATTCGGCAAAAACAGTGAAAAATAAAAATGATAATCTACTGTTTAAAAACTGTGGATTATCACTTTTATTTCACTGGAAAACATAAAATAAATCGATCTTACACTGAAACAAATAAATATTCTCTATATTTTTATCTGGTTTTGTGATCACATGTAGCCTATTTGTGAAATCAGTGTGGGTTATGTTGAAAATATTGCTATACAGAGCGTTTAAGAATGTTTCTGTTTTAGAGTTTTGTTTTTGGAAATAATATATCTCCTGTAGCGATTTGTTGCTGAATAAAATTATTGTTTGGAGTCAGATGCGAACGAATTAGATCAGGATGGCGCATCAGAACGACAAACAATAATTTTATTCAAAAGCAAATTACTAAACGAGATGTATTATTTAGATTCTTACACGTTACCAAGGATTATAGTGTGTGTGTGTGGTGCACGCGTTTGCGTGCTGGGGGTTGGTTTTGAGGAGGCTGCGCTTTTGGTGCATGGCATTCCCTGTTTGATATTTTTCTTTGTTTTTATAAAGTACATCCTTGGCGCCATTCATTAAAATTTGCCTTTTTGGCTTGGAGCTACGGCTCCAAGCCTATGTATTGTTTTTTTTTGTACCCAAGTGTGTGTTAGTATGATACGAAAAGCCGGGAAGCTGCCGCAAACCGAGAACCGAGATCATTATATTACGAATTCAGTGATTGATTGCAGCAACAAGTGACCTGTGGCGTAAGCTGCGCAATGCGGCAATTTTGGAAGTTTTCCGATTGCTGTTGCTCTTTTGTTTGTCTATTATTAAAATGGGAGTGTATAGCAATATGAATATAACTATAAAACGTAAGTCTGTACGATAAACTGACAACTTCTCAATTTTGACGTTTACATTATTCATTATTGAGTTTACATTTATCCATTGTAGTAATTGTTAAAAAGATTTAACGGACAGTTGTGAAATTGGTTAGAGAACACCCCCCCCCCCCCCCCCCGAAAGGATGTAACCTGCCAAAAGGACTATTATGGTTGGTTCGATTATTGTTGTAGGGGTGTTATTAAAACAAGTTAAGGAAGTAGCTCTGCAAGGTATATTAAAGCAATATTTTCACAATACGACCGTATTTTGTATATTAGTGTTCGTATTGTAATTACTGGTGAATGCCACGGCAAATCTGGGTTGTTTTTCGTACGTGCACCCTTTTGTAAGGAATAGACCATACCCTTAGAAAAAAATGGCTAAGGACAGTCGGACAGTTCACAGACCATAACCTTTCAGCTTGGTAAATATAGGACCATTTAACCCATAGTCTTTAATAATTGGTCTTACTGAGTAGAGATCCCCTATATTGTTTTTGCGGTCACTGGGTCGAAGTCACAAGGGCCTAGTAAAGAAAATTGGTTTCCGCCCAATATCTAGAACGCTTTGGGCTAGAGTCTTAAAATTTTATATGGAGGTTGGACACCAGTAGTTAAAAACCCAAAACGCCAAGAATTGTTCAATACCCTTGCCTCTAAAGTTAAGACTGGCTTTCCCATGGGAACAGCAGTAGAAAATCGCAATCATGTTTTGCATAGAATCTTATGTAATGACCCCTACCCCCACTCGTCCAGTTATGTAGACTATGCCAAAACCAGCCAAGCCTTTCCTTTTTAAAAGGAAACTTTATTTCCGTTGGTTTCTTTTCCAGCGTGCCGTTATGCCGTTTAATGCTATGACGTAATAATTACGACATTAGAAAAAATGAATTGTATAATTAATAACACAGTTTTATGCCTTCTTTGTTTAATAGGAAAATGAATTGGATCGTGTTAGAATATGTTTTAAACATTACATTGTAGGCTATTACATTTTACCCTTGTTCAAAACTGTACTATTAGTTTTATTAAGGAGTGATACAGGTTACATCGAATCCCTAAACACTGTAAGGATTATGTAATTTGCTTCAAAGTTATATTAATAATATATTAAAATATGAAACATCTCTGTAATCAGTTATCACCATTACAGAATATTCTTCTATCATACTTAGTAATCATAAATGAGGCAATTTCACCTTCTCTCTTTGTTTAGATTCTGATCTAAAAACACCATCTGACTTCAAAAGCGACATCCATGATGTATGTGATTTGATCATGAAACGCCGCATTATGATCAGAGGAATGAATGCGGTCGCGTTATAGCATGTGTAAAAGAACAAGAATCTAATGATGGATTACACGAGGTATACGGAGCTTGTGGAGGTGATCCAGGAGGTCCACCGGGCAATGATTCCTCCAGCGATGACAACAACGGTGAAGGACGCAAAAACAAGGAATACAGGAGCGCACACAATAAAGGAAGAAAGAAAAAAACATGGACTATAGGTATGTTTTCATGATGCCTGAGCAGCTTGGGTGAATTCTGGCAACAGCAAAAAAGCTTGATAAGCTGCGAGGTGTCTTTTAATTAAGGAAAAGGGAAATGTCTAGACAAGACTTAGTACCTAAATTTCATGTTCACAAGTTTCCAAAAGTTGTTCACATTAGAATGCATCAAAACGTTTATACAGCAAATGTTTTGGTCATATTCTTAATGTTAAGCTAGAAGTCTCAAAATTACAATCTGAATCAAAGCAATAGACAAAGATTACTTACCGGATTTGGTCATATTAATTAACGAGTATCATGATTCAAACAGTTTCTTTCATTTATATGCTGACTACCCTCCGTGTTCTGCAAGTTGTCAGAACATTTGCTGTTGAATAACGACTGCATATTTGGGCCTGGATATATCTTCTCGCATCACTGCAAAGGACACATGATTTATCAAATATATATATCCTTTAATTCATATTTTGAATTTGCTAGTTTTCGTTGAAATATCATTTCCCTTTATTTCACTTTCCAGATTAAACTTACTTATTTTGTAATAAGTGAATAGAAGTATGCATTTTCCTTACGTCGATGTGTATAAGTAAACAATAATTTATTCATTTTTTTCTTGAGTACAGAAAAGAGTATTTTGGCATGCAATGTTTTTAAAAAATATACACACAATCATTTTTAAGTTATATGAAATAAAACACTTAGCAAATCGGTGCCAGCTACCTTTAAAAGTGAACATTTTCAATTCAACTGTAATCTACAAAGTTGAACGTTTTCTTGAACACGAGTCCCTTGACATGGAAATACACTTATCATATTATTTTTCACATATTTAAGATAACCTGTCAAAATATCGTTTCTCGTATATTTCGCTTCAGGGTATATATTGAATGAATATACCCGCTGGCAATGCAGATCTTCATGTTAAAACAAAAAGAAATGACCAAAGTATGCTTTATTTCCATGTTCCATGCCACGCAGTCTTTCAAATGTTTCACATAATTAAGTTATTATGGTGGTATATGGTATATTTACTGGGTTTAACTGCAAAAGTGAACAAAACAGTTTAGGCATTTTCTGTGCGTGACATAATCAATATTTAGATGTATGATATAAAAAATCTTGTGATCATTGTGGCTGAAACATTATAAAAATGTACTCTCGTTTTTTCGTTTCTTTTTTTTTTTTTTTTTTTGGATTTTTTGTTTAGTTTTTTTTCTGTTTTTTTCTGTTAAAATTCTAAAGATTTTGTTTTTACTAATGAGAGCCAGAAAGGTTTTTAAAACTTTAAAATGCATCGTTCTTACATTTCTTTATATCCGTTTAGATTCGGCTGCATGGCAGATTTCTTTAGAAGTTGATGGCAATTTTGAAGATCAAGCTGCAAGTTTATTAGAGCAAAGGAAGTTGCCAAATCAAGATGTACTTAATGCGGTATGTGCAAAATATACTCTTTCATCACCCGTTTTGGTACACATTTGTAAAGATATCTGCAGTTATGTAAAAGAGATATCAGAAACTGTTGTCATTGTGTGGGCTGCTAAAACGTACAGAAAAGATAATATGACTTTCGGAAATGAAATCGTATTCGTTGTATTAACTTCGGATAATGAAATCGTAGATGTAAAAGACTTTTCAACATATCAGAGGTGCGTCTTAGAAGTCAAGGCAAAGAAAGAGAACAAAGAAATAAATGAAAAAGAACTACATGCAGATAATCGGCCGTCTCCTGAAGAAATTCAGGATCTCGAAAAATGCTTGAGGGAAAATGCAAAATTACTGATGGAAAGGCATACCAAACTAACTCTAGTTACGGCTGGTTGGTTTAAGGCAAGTGTAGATGAAACAGGTCAGTATTCAGTAAAGAAAGAACTGTGCATTGTACTGTATGTACATGTCAAGGGGTTTCTTCCTTTGAATGAGAAGCCATTTCCTACAAAGCTTGAAAAATATCCTGTTGACGTTCGAGAGGGGATATTTACACTATGTGGGGGGCCTTACGACTACCATAGAAATGTTAAAATGGGATGTGGTATACGTGGTGAGGGACCGGGCACACTTGGGGCATTTGTCGAGTTTGAGAACGATGGAAACTTATACGGTATCACCTGTGCTCATGTAGTATTTGGTAATGAGAAGTTAAAGTGGATACTTGAACATGGATATACAGAAATTAACAGTGATGAACTTGTGTACCAGCCTGTCTCCGATCCTTTCGGTACTGCTGTGGTGGCCTTGTATAAAGAAGGAGGAAACGGAATTCCTGGAATGGAGATTGCATTAATTAAGATCAATCAAGACAGATTGCCTACTGACGGAACCTTTCCTGATGATTCCGAATATGCAGCTGCAGGTAATAAAATGAAATAGTAAACATTGTTTTATTCTACTAGAATTCAAATAACTTTCATGCTTATTTCATATATATATACTTCCATTATATCATATGCATTCACTTATGCATGCAGAGTGGGAGATGTTACAAACAGAAAATACATAAACACATTTTTTGGATTGCAATTCTTGAGAAGTAACGCATTTTTAATTTCCCCTAAAAAATTTCGCATTAATAAGCTGTAATTTTGCTCTTGTCAAAATCCTTTTGCGTATAATTTCTCTTACTTAGTCCGGTCTAGAAGCTACACTATTTTATAACTGATATCATTTTATTTCAACCCTTTCAAATCAGCGATTCACATTTGTCTAGCATGACTGACCGATATATTGCCGCTTTGGTTACAATATACAAAATTCCTTGTTGGAATATACAACAATTTTTCTTACGGACCTCCGTGTTCAACTGTTGACCGATGAAATATTCGCGTAGAATCCAACGTCAGTAGTCTCTTGATGCGAATTAAAGTTTCTGTACACGTTTCAGGGTTTAAGGGTTTAATTTGGGTTTACCTTTGCGCCAACAAATTTGCCAGTTAAAAAAAATGTTTGTATGAATCTTGTCTATATGTCTATTCATTTTAGGAGAGATAAGTTAGCACTATATAGCTGATAAATACTAAACCAAAAGTAAACATACAAAGGTCTAGTCGCATGAAGTCTAAATATAAAAAGTCCTTATCTTTCGCCCTGTTCTCTACTTCATTTATGTATGTATTATAGCATGCAATGAAAATATGCATATCCCTGTCACAAATTGACATACGGGCCTTATTTTATATGTATTGTAAATGCAGGTATTGCATCATCTGTTTGTAAATTTTTGAGTTATTGAGGTAAATGTCAGATTTCACGCATGAAATACCTCTTATATTTTTCTGTATTTCATAACATAAATTTCCATGTAAATTTCATTAAATTCTGTTCAGTAATAAGAAAGTTGATATTTTATAAACTTCAGTAATTTATGTTTTTATCCCCAAAACCACTATAATGGGCCTCAAATTGTCAATTTAAATTCGCGCCAAAGTAGTTAGATTTCCCGGCTATATCGTGAATCCCGTGAAAATGACAATAGTCATAGCTCACGGCTTAGCCGTGAATCCCATGAAAATTTAGTATTTGGCGGGACATTATCCTTTAAATAGACTGGACTAGATATGCCTTGCGCACACCACCTTACGACTTTATAGACGAATCTATGTCTGAATTATTTTCTTGCTAGAAATTTATGCTCGATCGAGCTTCTTCCGCCAGACGATTTTCCTGGTGATGTCATAACCCGGAAGTACAATGCCCGAGGTTCACTTGTCTTCACTCGCCTGGATGTGATATTCCCAGCGCAGAGCTTTCGTCCCATGGTTGTGCCGTAAACCGCAAAGACGATGTTTTTTGTTATCCTCTGAAGTCAGCTCAGGGATGCAATCACCTACCCCCATAGGAGCAAAAACGGAATAAACGTATTCACGGTTTAAAGGGACTTATTTTGAATTTAGAAGCTATGTTTTGTTTGTGCTACTTAAAGTTCACAATTACATTAAAGACCTGTGTCACGTCAGATTAGAATGGAAGTATAAGAACTTTTGTTCTAGAGATACTAAACTTTCTTTTTTTTCTTTCTTATAATCAGTTTTTTTTTTTTTCTCATATCTTTCATTGTTAATAATCATCTTTATGTAAATAAATTTGTAAATATTGTAAAGGGTGTTGATTTGTTCTGATGGTTACTGTCGCCGGTACGGCCTTTCCTGTCACAATGGTGCCCGGGAAGTGGGATTGGCGACCATCACAGTAGCTATTCGAACATTTTTAAACCCACCCATTTAACTGCAGCAATAATTTGTAAAGATTCCTTGTTTTGTTTTATTGTTACCATATAATAGTTTTATTCATTTTTCAGAGTGACGTCTTACCTCAGACAAGACAAGGACAGATCCGTAGCTTCAGCAAACCAGCTTTTGTGGCACAGACAAATAGACAGTTGTATACGACACTTGGATTCTGGGGTGAGTTCGTTTCCTTTTATTTTTCTTTTGGGTTTTGATGTCACTCTATGATTAAGCCATCATATATCTGTGCTGAGAGTGATCGCCCTTGACAAGGAGAGTTATCCTACTCACTCTTAATTGTGCGTCGCCCACTTCCCCCAGTGATCCTATTTTGTATTAGTGTACTGTATACATCCCAGATACAGTATTTTTTTAAATTTGTGTGTTTTAGCAAGCTTGTTACTTGCATATACTTTTAACCTACTCTTATGTTTTAGTGCTACACAGTTGTGTTATACCTATACTTTATCTTGGGATAAAACACTTTGATTTATATTTTTTTTTATTTGTACACTAAAGTGTTAACACTAGTTACAGTTGATTGATATTTGATAAGGCTAGGGAAATTGTTGCACCCTTACTGTCAATGTACTTTGTGCTTGTTGCTGTGCAACCTTGATTGACACATAGTATGTTGCGCAACTTAGTGTATTATTATTTTAGTGAGGACGTTTTGTTAGTATATACGTAGTGTATAGAAACTTTGTTTTGGCTTCAGTGGTAACTGTTAGAGCCTTAGTGTAAACTAGTGTAGTCTAGTTTTCCCCTCACGTTTGTTTATTTAGTGTCTCAGGTTGTTATTAGTAGCTGTAGTGCGTAGTGTTATTAGTGTTAACGTAGTGTAATCAGACTAGTTTTAGTAGGTTGACGAAGGTAGGAAAGGAGTTAGGTTATGAAGGGATGATTTACGTAACTTTGTTAAGGAAGAGCAGGTAGGGAACGTGAGGAAAGACATAGTAGATTAGAGGCAGAGAAAGATAGATTAGAGGCAGAAAAATTTAAAGAGCAGAGCAGAGAAAGATAGGTTAGAAGCAGAGAAAGATAGATTAGGTTAGAAGCTAGGTTGCAGAAAGAAAAGATAGAATATGAAAAAAAAAGTAGTTTAGAAGCAGAGAGATTAAGAGTAGAAACAGAGAGAGAAAGAGAGAAGGGAAAAGGTTAGAAGCAGATAGGGAAAGATTAGAGTTAGAAGTTAGGTTGCAGAAGGAAAAAAGATAGAATATGAACGCGTAGTAGCTTTAGAGGCGGGAAAAGGGAAAAGTTAGAGTTAGAACGTAATTTAAAAACTAGATAAGTTAGAAATGGAAAAGGAGAAGTTAATGTTAGCTAGGAAGTTAGAAACAGAAAAGGAGGAAGCAGAAAGTAGGAAATTAGAAACAGAGCATAAGTTTAAGACAGACTTAGAAAAGATGAGTAAGAAAAAGGAAAAGGTTAAGAGTCTCCCTTTGATGAGAAAATTGATTCCATGGATGCGTATTGAATGTGTACGAAACGTACGCTGTGCGCAGGTTTGGGATAAAGAGATATGGTCACTTAACTTACCGTTCCTTTAAAGGGTACGGCAAGAGAGGTTTTTGATAGGCTTCCGTGGAAGATAGGAAGGATTATGATAAACTGAAAGCCGTTTTGCTACGTCAGTTCGAAACTCACGGGACGATGGCTATAAGAAAAAGTTTAGAACTGAGAGGCCTCGGGATAATGAGAAACCTTTGTGATGTTTTAGCCAAAATAAGTAGATATTTAGATGGTTGGCTTAGATTGAGTAGGTAGAAAAAAACGTACGAAGGATTGTTAGATTTTATTCTTAGGGACCAATTTTTAGATGTCTGTAATAGAGAACTATACCAGAATTTGAGTAGTAAGAGGTTAGTTAAAGCAGGGATGTAGCAGAAGATGCAGATTTGTTTGCAAAGGGACTCGTGGAGGTCCCAAGTTGTCGTGAATCGAACCAATAAGGACCGGAGCTATAACCATATGAAACACCCAGAGACAGTATCCTAGTAGTCGAATGTAGGCATAGTAATAGAGGTAGTAGCAATGTTGCTAATAGAGGTAGAGGTTTTCAACCTTTGGTGTACTGAAGTGTTATAAGTGTGGTCGAATAGGGCATAGTTCATATTACTGTAGGAGTGGAAAGTATGGCGGGTAATAGTGCAAATGCAGCAGCGAGTTAGAAGTAGAGCAGGAACAGGAAAGTAGTAAAGGGGAGAATAAAAAATAGTAAGGAAAATAGAAATAGAGGTAGAGGCCGTGACCGATCTGGGAAAGTAGAGGTAGGGGAAGAAATAGAGATAGAGATAGGGTAAGTCAAGTAGGTCAGAGAGTGGAAATAGCATTATAGAACTAAGTGATGTTGGGAGTTAGGTATGCTTAGTGTAAGTACATGTCCTAACAAAACCCGGTACTTGTAATGGTAGGGATGTAATCGCTATGCGGGATACAGGTTGTAATGTGTGATAGTGAACGGGACTGTAGAAGAAAGTCAGTTTTTAGAGAAAACCGTAGATGTAAGTACATAGATGGGAGGAACATAGGCTAGATGTAGCTAGATAGATATAAATTTCCGATTTCAAGGGTACAGTAGAGGCGTTGGTTGTGATAATCCTCCCAAGATGTTATAATTGGTAATGTAGAGGGAGCTGTAGAACCTCAGTTTAGAGCTTAGCGTCGCAGTAGAAACTAGGGGCAAGCCAAAGTTAAGAAGCCCAAATAAAGCTTAAAGTTCCGTCTCAGATTTTAGATGTATTAGAGAGGAATTCTTAGAAAAGCAACAGAAAGATAGCATTTAGATTTTTGTAGAAAGAAGGCTGAGGAAGGTACGATTAAGCAGTGTAGAGGTAAAGGTTCAGTTAGGTTTGAGATAAGGAATAGATTGTTATATAGAGGAGTATACTGCCCAGAAATTTTGACCCAAAAGTAGACAGTTGATTGTACCTAAATGTCTTAGAGAAACTGTGATGAAAGTTGCACATGATTCGTTTCTGTCAGGCCATTTAGGTAAGGAAAACTAGTGATAGGGTATTAGGCGAATTTATGGGCCCGGAGTAATGGCAGAGGTTAGGAGGTACTGTCAGAGTAGTATTGTCAACGTACTATAGCTAAGGGGAGAGTAAGTAAAGTTCCGTTAGGAAAAATGCCTTTGATTGATACTCCGTTTAAAAGAGTTGCCGTCGATATCGTTGGTCCGATCGAACCTATGACTGATAGGAAAAACAGGAACATTTTGACTATGGTAGATTATGCTTTCTAGATATCCAGAAGCTATAGCACTACCTAGTATTGAAACTGAGAGAGTAGCAGAGGCATTTGTAGATATGTACAGTAGATTAGGAGTTTCCAGAGGGAAAAGCATACCGATTGTGGATCGCAGTTTTGTCAGACCTTATGGCAGAAATTAGTAGGTTTTTGTCATTAAGGCAGTTAACTACAAACCGTATCACCCTATGTGTAATGGTTTAGTAGAGAAGTTTAACGGTAGTTTAAAACAGATGTTGAAGCGTATGTGTAGTGAGAGACCTAGAGATTGGGATAGGTATTTGAATGCTATGTTGTTTGCTTACCGTGAAGTTCCCCAAGAAAGTTTGGGATTTTCTCCCTTTGAGTTTACTTTAGGCAGAACAATCCGTGGACCCATAACTGTGCTAAGAGAGTTATGGGTGGTAAGAGGAGAATGATGAGGTTAAAACCACTTACCAGTATGTTATGGATTGCAAGAAAAGTTGGAGGATACGGTGTAAGATAGCCCCAGCAACAGTTAGCAAAAAGTAGTGCTAGATACAAGAAGTATTACATAGGAAGGCTAGAGATAGGAGGTTTAAGGCAGGTAGTAAGGTACTTGATTGTTACCTACGAAACAGAATAAGTTGTTGTTACATTGGAAGGTCCTTACGTAGTAGTAGAGGTAGTAAAAAAGACTAGATTACAGGATAGATGTAGACGGAAAGTTGAAAACGTTTCATGCAAACATGCTGAAACAGTACTGTGAAAGGAAGGATGATAGTAAGTCTATACCAGATAAGGGTATTTTAAGTAAGGTTGGAGCAGCTATTGTAGAGGAGGATCAGAGAGATTATGACAGATTAGATCCGAATGAAAGTAGTGATGAGTTTTCGAGTAGAGTAGAAAAGGATATAGTTTTGTGTCCTATAAAGCAGGGTACAGAAACGTAAAAAAAATGTAGAGGTAAATCCAGAGTACCGAGCATGTAAACAGGAAGTAGTAGATTTTTTAGACAATTTCTCAAAGGTATTGACAGATATATATTTTGTATGCGTACTTCTAGTGAGACTTTTTAAGTTTATCCCAAATTTTGCAGCCATTGCAGTTCCGCTCACAGATTTGACGAAAAAGGGTCAGCCAAATCTTGTAGAGTGGGGTGAAAGTCAAGAAAAGGCTTTTCAGACTTTGAAGGCTAAACTTAATGGGTCCGCCTATTTTGAAGTTGCCAGATTTAGATCAGACTTTTATATTGAGAGTAGATGCTTTCAGATGTAGGTTTAGGGTCAGTATTGCTTCAGGAAAATTTATGGAGAGAAATTACCTGTAAACGTATGCTAGTAGAAAATTGCTACCTAGGGAGCAAAAGTACTCAGTGATAGAGAAGGAGTGTTTAGCGATAGTATGGGCAGTAGCTAAGTTTCACCCGGTATTGTTCGGGAAAGACTTTTTTTAGAGACAGATCACAGCCTCACTTATTTGAAATAAAGGGGAAACTTAGCAATTCCAGGCTGATGAGATGGGCATTGGCATTGCAGCCATATAGGATCAGTATTAGAGCAATTCCTGGTAGAGAAAATGTAGGCGCAGAAATTTTTTGAGTAGAGTGTAGACAGGTGGCTATATTATATGGTGTACAGATGTGACATGTGTGTTTTCTTTTTGTGTTTGCTATTTCAGTATGTCATTTTGCCCTTTTAATTAGAAAAATTAAATTTCTTTTTAAGGGGGGGCGTGTGTCACAAATTTACATACGGGCCCTTTTTTTATATGTATTGTAAATGCAGGTATTGCATCATCTGTTTGTAAATTTTTTGAGTTATTGAGGTAAATGTCAGATTTCACGCATGAAATACCTCTTATATTTTTCTGTATTTCATAACAAATTTCCATGTAAATTTCATTAAATTCTGTTCAGTAATAAGAAAGTTGATATTTTATAAACTTCAGTAATTTATGTTTTTATCCCCAAAACCATATAATGGGCCTCAAATTGTCAATTTAAATTCGCGCCAAAGTAGTATAGATTTCCGGCTATATCGTGAAACCCTGAAAATGACAATAGTCATAGCTCACGGCTTAGCGTGAATCCCATGAAATTTATTATTTGGCGGGACATTATCCTTAAATTTGACTGGACTAGATATGCCTTGCCCCACACCACCTTACGACTTTATAGACGAATCTATGTCTGAATTATTTTCTTGCTAGAAATTTATGCTCGATCGAAACTTCTTCCGCCAGACGATTTTCCTGGTGATGTCAAACCCGGAAGTACAATGCCCGAGGTTCAAATTGTCTTCACTCGCCTGGATGTGATATTCCCAGCGCAGAGCTTTCGTCCATGGTTGGCCGTAAACCGCAAAGACGATGATTTTTGTTATCCTCTGAAGTCAGTCAGGGATGCAATCACCTACCACCCTAGGGAGCCAATACGGAATCAACGTATTCACGGTTTAAGGGACTGTATTTTGAATTAGAAGCTATGTTTTGTTGTGCTACTTAAAGTTCACAATTACATTAAAGACCTGTGTACGTCAGATTAGAATGGAAGTATAAGAACTTTTGTATCTAGAGATACTGAACTTTCTTTTTTTTTTCTTTCTTATAATCAGTTTCTTTTTTTTTTTTTCATATCTATTTATTGTTAATAATCATCTTATGTAAATAAATTTGTAAATATTGTAAAGGGTGTTGATTTGTTCTGATGGTTACTGTCGCCGGTACGGCCTTTCCTGTCACAATCCCATCCCCCGCTAATAAAAAATGTAGGCGTAAGAACTTAAGCTCAAGAACACAGTGATTGAATGAAGCGAACGGGGTTAATTTAGTGGGATTTGGTAATAATACATGAAAGCTAACATCCATTTTGTATTTTCGAATAGGTACTGCTCCAAATATACTGCTGAACGTGTACAGAACCGTACAAGTGCCCCTTTTGACTGACACTTTATTTCCTTATGCTAATGGTTTGACATTGCAAAACTAAGCTTTTAACGTAACTTAATTGTTAAGAAAACTGAAAATGTTATGTCTAGATGATGATATAACCAGTAGAAAGGGCACTAGACTGAGAGGAAATTAATGGCGTGATGAGTGTGGGTACATGTGTGAGTGTGTGTTGTGGGTATAAATACCACAAAACAATGACAAGCAAATGCAAGATACAAGAAAAGGTTTTAAAAATATTGTTTTTTTTTTAGTTCAAATACCTTATTGTGATATGTGGAGATGGTATTTACTAAAGAAGGTTTATGAGGAACAGAAAAGATGTCATTATAAGTGAAAGAAAAACTACAAGGCAGTCTGAAAGACAGCTATATCCCCGCCATTGTTATGGGCAGTGAAAGGGTTTATGGTAGTGAGCGGAACCATTAAACAATCCAGTTGTGACCTTGACCTTAAGCTAACAAGGCTGACTCATAATTTCTGCTCATTGATTAATTTACCTAAGTTTCATGAAAATCCTTCAAGAGGTTTAGGAGATACAGAGCGGACACAAAATGGAAGGCTAAAACCTTTGACTTGAGCTAACATGGCTGACTCGTGAATTTTGCACATCGTCTTGATGTGGTGATCACTTGACCCAAGTCTCATGATTATGCTACAATGGGTTAAGGAGATATAGAGCGGACACAAAATTGAAGGTTCGAACCTTTGACCTCGAGTTGTGACTTCGACCTTGAGCCAACATGGCTGACTCATATGTTCTGCACATCCTCTTGATAAGGTGATCATTTGATATTTCATGATTATCCTCCAAGGGATTTAGGAGATACAGAACGGACATGAAATGGAAGGCTCAATACTTTATCTTGAGCTGTTACCTTGACATTGAGCTGACATAGCTGACTTATTGGTTCTGCACATCGTCTTGATAATGTTATCATTTGACCAAAGTTTCATGAAAACCCTTCAAGGGGTTTAGGAGCTACAGAGCGGGAACGAAATGTTACGAACAGAAGGACAAAAGGACGGACGGACGGACGAAAACCATTCCTATAACCCCCACCACTCGTGGCGGGGGATTAAAAGGAGACCTTCTTTAGGCAAACATGATATTATTAACATTTTTTAAAACTCTTTGCTATCGCTACGAACATACACACTTTTCAAACGGTTACACTTGACAGATATTTTACGTCATCATTAGGTCAAGCCGTTCAGTTGTCCTTCAAAATCAAAAATACACGACTTCCATTCAAGATATCAGTAATTTCGGGGATGTTACCAAAATGCTTTTAAATAAACACTACGAGCTATCTACATACGACTTTTTGTCAGGTCTATATTAATCTTTATACTGATTTACCATAAAACTTTAAAAAAAACCGGTAGCTATTATTGAGAAAACGTTCGCAAGTGAAAATGCGTATTTTGGCATGTTATGTACAATGTTTTTATATCCCTAACTGGTATTACATATCTGCATAAAACCATGTACAGTGTTGTTATACTTATAACTGTTGTCACATATCTGATGTATGATGTTATAGCTTTAGCTGGTGTTACATATATGTAACAACTCATGTACAATGTTATTATACATATAACTGGTGTTACATATCTGTGACAACCCATGTACAATGTTGTTATAGCTATAACTGGTGTTAAATATATGTAGCAACGCATGTACAATTTATATTCATCATTTTATTTGGTCGTTTGAAAAGTAGTTCAGACACTTTATCCATTTTGAAGTATTTCTCTGACTGTTCAACGGCACTTCACAGCAAATTGGTTAAAACAAAAGGTTGCTGTCATCAAATGTAATATCTATATGTAAAAAAATATAAAATACCTTATTTATCGTTGCAAACAATATATTTCAGTAACTAGTGACTATTAAAAATAGGTTTACTTTACTAGAATTCGAGTCGCACTACAGAAACAACAGCTTTTAGACCTTGCTGTCATAGATGATAAAGTACGCCAAGAAATGTAACTCTGATACGCCGCACATTCTCAGAATTATGATCCTTTTGTGTACTTTAAAACTTTGAATATCTCTGTTAAAATTTTGTTTATTAAGTCTAATTTTTTGTATTATGTAAGAGTTACAGCTTTGAAACTTTGCAGTCTTGTTTATCATGAATTGGTTAGTATGTTAGCCAATAACCATTTAACTCTCACTTGCATTTCGTCGGAAATATGGCCCTTTATGTACTTGGAAAATTCAAAGTCTGTAGACGTGTTTATTATCTTTAGATTGGTAAGTGGGTGAAGAACTATAACTCTGCTTTTCATACTGTCAGGATTATGACCCCATTTAACTTTCTTGGTTAGTTTTTTTCTGTTAATTTTTATTTTTAATACTAAAGCTGTAAAACATTGATCAGTAGGTGAATAAGAAGGTCAAGACCCGTAATCCTGTTCGTGCATATTGCCCTGCGTTAGGAACTAACAGGCGAGCGTTGGCATCCGCATGTTCAATATGATGCTGTTGCCCCTCTCTATTAGTGTAGAATGTATTTGGATATATTAACGGAGTAGATATACAGGGCATATTCTGGGCGCAGATATCAAATCAGTTGACAATTCATGTTTTAAACTCAGCTTTTTTATTACAGGATTTGGACCAGACAGACCATTTGTGTTTTGTTCCGGAAAAGTTTGGGAGTCAGAAAGCCGTCTCCAATATCCTGTAGTATATAAATATGGATGTGAAAGCAAACTTACAACAGGGATATGTCGAGTTAATGGTGCATCAGTTCGAACACATGTATTTAAGGCCAATATTCTAGGTTCTGAGTTAGTTCTGCACGACCAAATAGAAATACAGTCTTTGGGAGCATGTCCGTTTGCTAAGCTTGGCGACTCGGGTGCACTCATTTTCACAAATGAGCAAATTCCAGGTGAGCTTTCAGCATTAGGAATATTCGAAGGACAAATGGAAAATGTATTTACAGCTACACCTATCTGCGCTGTGTTGGGTGAACTCAGACGAATTACTAACAAACACTGTATGCTGAAAACCTACCATTCATAATATGGGGATCTTCGCTTAGGTGCGGGTCTTTCAGAACAGGTTTCTTCGCTTGCTGCAAATGTTACTGATTTACGAGAACAGTTTGAAGAAAATTGGCCGAGGTCTTGCACAAGATTTAGCCACCCACAAAAGAGAAATAAAAGATGAACTACAAAAGCAAACTGCGGCGAAGAACAAAAACGGCAGAGAGAGGAACATAAAAAAACAAAGTCAGGAAATCAAAGAACAACAAAAGGGGCTAAGTGAAGAGCAGAAATAACAAACTCAGAAAATCAAAGTACACAATTTCTAAATATGTTATAGAGAAAAAAGTCATCGTAAGGTATGCTTGAAACATGGCTAAACATGAAGTAAATGAACTCTATAAATATGTACTAAATAAAAAAACGCTGACGCCAACGTTCTTAAAGAGGCAGTGGGGATCTAGGTAGACTGAACTACTAGTAATATCTGTAATGTGTTTACGAGTCGGATAGAAATATCCGTCCCGAGTATTAGGCGGTGACGAGTCTAGCCGAGTTACTGCCCATGCGCAGGTGGCCGAGGGGCGGAAATTTCTATCCCGATTCGTAAATACATGGTGGATATATTTCTTGCATATAAGCTTTTTACTGTGACAGATTTTATTTTTTCCTCATAGCCAATTTAACAATGAATGAATTACGCAAAGGACGGGAAATTAACGTCTGTAAGCAAACGTGATGTCATGACGTTTCAGTGACGCACACTTACAAAGTTCCATTTTAGTTTTATCGTTTGTAGCGTAACGTTATGTTTTACCGTAAAATAGACTAAGTTAATAATCTGTAATTACAGTATGTTCATTTTTCCTCATAATGACATTGATATTTTCTCAGAAAACCATTTTCTCTATCAGCTCATCTCAACAGACTGCTATATATCACCTGGTGAAGAGCGCCAATAGCCACTGACACTAAACTGACCAGCAACAAGATTAATTGAACTTTTTCAAATTACTTGATACCGATGTTTAATTTTTCTCTAGAATTCAAAGAAAGTAAAGCCTTTACCACATTCAAATTCCCAGCAGAAGTCTGTTTAAGCATTTAAAGTTGCTGAATAGCGGATGCTGAACTTTTTATAACATTCACAAGCTTTAAAATGTTTTTAGATGTTTACTTTATTGTAGGCAATATGACAGGAGTTTATCTTTTTATTACAACATCATTAAATCGCCAGTATGTATATACTTCTGATAGGCCCCTGGAAAGAACCTCCATGCACACTGGGCATAACAATCATGGTTTTAAACTACTTGATTTATGCAAATCCATTTTATTGCGTTTTGCTAACGGTAGATTAGATAAGCAATCTGACTAAAGTACTTGATCTTCTAAACGAAGATCTGAGAACGACCCATTCACATTCGTCTTCTGTATATTTTGGATTTCCAATATTGCTATTTTTATTTTCGCAAATCTATTTTTGTTTGAACCAACCAGACAACTTGTTCCAATGTCAAAGAGTAAGAAAAATTTGCAGATAATCCAGGGCTCGAACCCGGGACCTCTCATTTACAAAGCAAGTGCCCTACCGACTGAGCTAACCGGCTATCTGACATCTTTTGACATAAAAATTGTTGATATCAAAATCCACGGCTTTTAAAGCTTGCAGGATATTGTAAGGTAGCTTTTGATTGGCTAGCGGAAGGGTTGTCAGAACGAGGCCATGAATAGCTCGTTGTCAGATCCTATGCGTAGCGTAATAGGAGATGTACTTTAGTCAGATTGATTAGATAAGGATCATTGTGTGGGTAATTACACATATACAAGCGCTATGGGTTCGAGTGTGATAGATTATCTTTTGTGCACCTGTATTATTTTCTATTTTGTGTAATACTTTAGGTAATCGCTTTTTGTCAATTACGAAATCTTGCACTTACGTCAATCACGCGTTCTTATCCCGCTTACTGTATTTGCCCCGCCTTTTACGCTTTATTATACGACGCATCACGAACAAAATATATTATGCGGATTTTGAAATGTTATAATGCCACTTGTGTATGAATGCTAATAATATAATAATGATAACATTGTTTTGCAAATATGTATTGTTTTTCTTAAATTATAACTTAGATATTTATTGTATTTTTATAATAAAAAATAATAATTGTGTTTTATATATGTCTAATTTTACGTTGACTTGTACTCTATGTATGATTAGGCCGAATAGCTATATTTTTCTTTAATTAGGCCTAAAAAATCTTTGTTTCTAGTAACATACTCAAAAAAGGGTAGGTGGGTCGAATTATTTTTCTTAAAGATTGTTTTAAAGAAGCTTTTCGGATATTTTTGTGTCAAAATATTAATGAAAATAAGGGAGTTATGCCCTGAGAGCAACAGTAAGTTGATTTCTAGCATCACTTACCATGTTTAAATCATAGAAAGTGCAGTTTTGCAAATTAAAAAAGAAATGTTGATAAAAACTTTTAATGTCAGGCCAAAAATTTAGGGTTGGTCGGGATAATGGAAACAAACATTTTACGCCTTACTGTATCAGATATGGTCTGTAGTTTGGAATAAAAAATGTTCTGTTGTTTATTTCTGTATTCTATGCATTCGAAAAGTAATTGTTTATTGTTTAGATATGATTTGACACTATCCAAAATTATATTATGTAACTATATATCGTAAGTATGTTAATAAAAGTCTTTACACATTATGTTTTAGAAAACAATGAATTAGTTTACGGCGACTTAAACTTTTTTTGTATAATAACTATCACGACATTGTGCGTTTTTTTCTGGGTAGGCCGCTGTAATTATGCAATAACCTTAATCTGCAAAACACTTCTATAGAAACGTATTTTCAACTTCGTTGTGATATCGTTTAATGTTAGAACTGGTTCTGCTTTCCACAGATTGTAAACCTAATAGGATAAGATAAGCACTTTGCACACTAATACGTTGTTTGAAAAGTTTCAATATTCGCTTTAAATATCGTTACAATAGTGGCAGTCAACCACAGATTCTGATTTGCTTGTATTACTCAATTTTCAAATGCATCTCTTTCCTTTTTTACAAGTATCTCTATTACTATAGATAGGTCCGTTTGCGTTTAAAAGCCATTTCGGAAGATGGTAAAAAAACAGTGAAAAACAGTGAAAATTCGTTGAAACATCAGTCACACTGCTACAACTATTGATTCCGATTTCAATTTAAGCCGAGTCCAAATTATGATGAAGTTGTTCGTAATCAACAAAGAATAGAATATTTTTGACTTATCCATGGACTTGTAACATTTTCCGTCAACATTAACCCGTATTGCTAAATTTTTGGAAAGTATAAAATTTGGGGCTTTACTGTAAAGCCATTTCCATCAGAGTCAACCACGGATTCCGAAACAAATACTAGTCTAAATTAAAGAATGACATCTGAAAACAACAATAACAACAACAACAAAAGATCAATAGTGTTCAAATATCCCATAGGTGAACAAAATATTTTTACACAAATGTTAAAGCTTATCTCTGGACACTGTACACGTTTACTTTACTCTACAGATTTTCTAAATATGTTAACCGCGGACTCCGAAATAAAAAAGAAATCTATAGTCCAAATTAGTGTAACTTTAAAATTTTACTTTGCTTTATTCCTACTTCCTTCATCGTCCGCCACGAATCCGAAATCAAATTTTAGTCCCGATAATGAAAGACTGACGCATTAAAAAAACAACAACAATTGTCTGTAAACACGCCGCCGTTAATAGGTCAACAGAATACATTTACATGCACGTTGAAAGTCATTTCTGGAAAGTGTACAGTAATGTAAGATTATTTCACTGGTTGTAGGTGCAGATGGGAATTTCCGGTCCCGAGGGTAACTGTTTAGGCGGAACGAGGCTCCAGCAGAGTTACCGCCTAAACAGTTACCCGATGGAGCCTCGTTACCGCCTAAACAGTTACTCGTAAGCCGGATATTCCCATCTGCACCTATAACCAGTGACAGAATCTTTTTCTTGCATACCGATATCAAAATAATAATAAAAATAAAGTCAATCGGACGGCTTTCTAGAACTATTTCTTATGGCAGTGTTTTTAAACAAAGCGCGGGAAAGCGACGTTTCAAAGACAAATAACAATGTTTAGTTCCAGTTTTGTTTTATCAGTTGCAGTAAAACGTTATGAATTTTTGATACAATAACGCGTTTTAAATCGAGAAATATACTATCAGGAACAAAGAGAAACTATCAATGTATTGGATTTTATTCCGTTTTTTTTTTAATAAAATATAAATAACTACATAAATCTTCTACATATGTAGTTCGAAAAAAACGTCATTTAAAGCACGAGAGTCATCCTACACCCCGGGGTGTAAGATTGATTTTTCCAGTACCGGTAAAAATACCGGAAATCCCCATCTGGTATGCAAGTAAGCTAGTTCCGTCTGAGTGTCAACCACGAAATCCGAAAACAAACAGTAGTCCAAATTAAAGGATTGCGCATAAAAAATAGTGTGCAAACATCCCATAGGTGAACAAAATATTTTTGCACTAAAGTCTCTGGACACTGTACACTTTTTTCTTTATTGTACAGATTTTCCGAAAATGTCAACCACGGATTCCGAAATAAAAACCTACAGTCCAAATTACAGTGTATAAGATATGAAAATGCAATTGTTTGCTTACACCCACCGTAAACAGTTAAACACAGTATTTTTTTAACATTGATGATATAACTTTTTACTTTTACATTTTAAAATTCTACTTCCCGTCAGTAGCTGTATTGCTACTTCCGTCATAGCCACCCAAGGAATCCAAAATCAAATTCTTGTCCCAAGTAGTTTAAACATATTTTATTCCCAGTTATACATGTACAAATCAAATGCATACATCATAGTTTGAACAAGATAAGTAGGAAAGGATAAGAATGAAAGATACAAAGTCTATAGAAGTTTTTTTTCCTTGTGGACAAAATGATTTGCTCTAAGTTGTACCGGGATAATGAACAAGAAACAATTTATCTGAATATAAATGTCAAAGACGACTCTGATGGTAACATGTGAAAATATGGTAGTATTTTTATTATTAGAAATGTTACGGTTACCAAATAAAATCGTGTTCAAGTCAATGTCAAATACCTTCAGACTATTGCATCGTTACGGTAGGCTGAAAGAAGTGGGAACTGAAAGAAGTAGTGAATATTAAATTCGAGGCTTCCACATCGGCATAATGGAATACGAGAAATGTTTTTAGGAAAATGTGATGTTCAACTGAATTTCATTTAGTGCTAAGTCTTGAATGGAGCACTTGTCGCCAAAGTAATTATATGACGGAGTGTGTTGTTTATTTTTATTTAGGTTGTTTTGAACATTAGGATGATATAGAATTTGCGATGATAACATTTTCGACTTGCGTATTGCAGGTGTCAGAAGGTTCCACTTTAGAACAGAGGTGGGTAGAAAAGAATTATAGTATAAAGTTGTTCTAGTATGAACGATATGAATATCTTCATAAGTTCTTAAACTGTAACGTGAATAATCCTGCTCAGGGACAAGAGAAAGATAGGAAAACTGTTGCAAGATTATACTTCATTTTAAAGAACATAATAAGTCTTTGATTGTATCATCTGTCTGAGAGTGCTTCCTAAGCTACTTCTCGATATAAATTTTCCAAGGAAACAAGTCTCATTCATTTTTCAAAATTTTGTCTAGTTTATCAAATTCGTATTGTGTACAGTAACTCCATACGACGTTAGCGTATTCCAGGATAGGTCTTATAAAGGAAGTATGTATTGTTTCCAGAGATCGGCGGTCTAATGAAAATGTTCGTTTTCCCACAGTATTAACCCACTTCCATCATGCTTTTTCTACATTAAAACCCATATGACTGTGCCAACATCAGTCATTTGACAGGAAGATACCAAGATGTTTATGTTGGAGTACCTCTAATATATACTGAAACTGGTAAAGTTGGATAGACCCGGATCAGGTACTTCTCTGCTGTCATCATCAGTGTTTTGTTGCGTCTGGAAATAGTCGTTTAGGAGGATACGTAAAGCATTTTCCGTCAAATCAACCACGTATTCCGATGTACAAGTATTACAAAATTTTTAGGAGTGAAATGTATGAAAATACAGTTGTCTCCTTTGAGTCCATCGTTAATAGGTAAATAAAATGCATTTACACCAACATTTTGTAACATTTATCTGGACAGTGTAAAATTTCACTTTGCTGTATAGCAACTTCTGTCAGCTTCAACCCTTTCGTCAGCGTCAACCACGAATTCCGAAAACCATCATTAGGCCAAATTATAGAATGAATTATAGAATTTTAACCGTACTGTACAGCTACTTCTGTCAGTGTCATCCACGAATTCTGAAAACAAACCATAGTCCAAATTAAAAGGTGGCATAAGAAAAAAAACCATAGTGTGCAAACATCCCATAGGTGAACAATTTTTTTTTTGCACAAATGTTAAAGCTTATCTCTGGACATTGTACACTTTTACTTCTTTGTACAGATTTTCAAAAAAAATGTCAACCACGGATTCCGAAATAAACCAAAAAACTATAGTCCAAATTACAATGTAAAGCATTTGAAAATACAATTGTTTGTTTAAACCCACCGTAAATAGTTAAATAGAATATTTTTTTACACTGGAGATGTAATTAGGGTTACTTATTTTTTTCATTTGCTGTATTGATACTTCCGTCATCGTCAGCCACGGTTAGAACTCTAGAGGCTGAAAATTGTACCTCGAGAACTGAGCTAGACGAGGTAACGGAACGAGTTGAGGAGCTAGAGGCCCAAATGGACGAGTCCGAACAATACGGTAGACGGAATAACATCAGAATTTCTGGCTTTCCTGTCATATCAGGTGAAAATACTGACGATATAGTATTGCAGATGGCAAAAGAAATGGCTGTTAAGCTCGATATTGAAGACATTGACAGATCACATCGAGTCGGTAAAAAAGTCGATGTGAGAAGGGATATTCTGGTAAAATTTTCCAGTTACCGTTACCGCAGACAATTTCTCCAAAGTAGGAAAAAGTTAAGAAATAGTCATCCATTTAGAAATGTCTACATTAACGAAGATTTAACCAAGAGGCGTGCAAACATTATGAAGGAGGTCAGACAGATGGTGGAGACAAACTGTCTTAAATCAGCATGGACTTATGAAGGGAGGATGCTAATGAAAGACCATGACGATAAAACTCATGTAATTGCTTCCTTAACGCAGTTAAGACGTATTTAATGCGTACATAGTTTCCATTGGGTTCAAAACATATTTCCATGTTTTAAATACTTATGTATTGATGTTGTATCGAATGCTCAACGTAATTTCCAGGTTGTATCAATGATCAGTCGGTCTTAAACATATATACCCATGTTTTAATATACATTAATTTTATTTATTAATGCTGTGACAGGCCGTAGTATTTGCTTTTCTTTTAAAATACAAACGAAAATTAGTATGATACATTCGGCGAAACTACATGTAGACATGAAAGGCAACATATATTTCCTTCATAATGTAGATTATTGTGTGAAATCTATATACTTTCACATGTTTTCATAGATCAGGGTTTTTCTTTATATTATTATTATTATAATAATTATTATTATTATTATTATTATTATTATTATTATATGCGTTACTTCAATCTTTTTACATGTTTCTGATATGCGTTAGATTTCGTAGTAGTAGTAAAACTTCGTTGTTTCCTTTGTTTGGATTTTTTCTCAAGTAATGTCTAATGTGATATCTCCTATAGTTAGTTTATTTTGTTTGGATTTTCTTCAAGTAATGTCTAATGTAATATCTACTACAGTTAGTTTATTTTGTTTGAATTTTTTTTCAAGTAACGTCTAATGTGATATCTACTACACTTAGTTTTACTCTGTTTGGATTTTTTTTCAAGTAACGTCTAATGTGATATTTACTACAGTTAGTTTACTCTGTTTGGATTTTCTTTAAGTAACGTTTATGCAATATTTATTATAGGCAGCTTACTTTATTTGGATTTCTTCAAGTAACGTCTTGTGTGATATCTGCTACAGTTATTTCAACTTGTCTGATTTTCCTTAAGTAATATCTAATAAATGCATAATATCAACATATATCATTTGTTCACATTATGCAAAATTGACATGATAAGTTTTATATTATAGTCACATGTGTTAAGAATGTTATTTTCAAGTCAGAGATTTTACTATTTCTGTATTAATTAATGCAGTTCATTGTCTACAAACCATACTATCCCACTTTACCATTATTACTTCAATAAGATGTTATTTCTTCTTCTGTCTATCCTTTCTCTTATTACTCATATTCGTTATTCTAGCATTATAGTACAACAGTATACGTCAGAGATAGCTTTTTGCGCATTCTGCGATTTAAATTTGTTGCATAGCCAATGCACCCTAAACTATAGTATTGACTTAATGAATTTTTTAACCTAATGGGTAATGACATAGTATCACACAGGGTGTCTATTGGAATATTTTATAATAAAACCCACAGGGCACAAGTGAAGCAATATTTTAAATATTACCGAATGAACATTGGCCATTTTCTTGTTTACTGTGTACTAAGGTCATTTGAAATATGCTAGTGATAATGGCCGGAGATGTAGAAACAAATCCAGGACCAGACAGTTCTGAATCCAATAGTATCCCGGAGCAGTCTAATTCACTTTCGATTTGCCATTTAAATATTAGGAGTATTAGAAATAAAATGAATTATGTAAATGACAATCTTTTAGATTTTGACATTCTCTGTTTTACAAAAACACATTTAAATGAAAATGTACCAAATGAAGTGATTAGTTTGGAGCATTTCACATGTCACAGATGTGATATGTCTGCGTACTCAGGCGGAATTCTTACGTATGTCTCAAATAATCTGTGGTCGAAACGTCGTTATGATTTAGAAAAGCCATCAATTCAGGCGATTTGGCTAGAAATTCACTATAAATCATTTAAAGGTTTACTTTGTAGTGTTTAACGCCCGCCTGGTACTCCATTTATTTTCTGGAATGATTTTAATATTTGTATAGAAAATGCATACAACGTTATGTCTAATTTAACAATAGTTGGGGACTTGAATGAGGACCTATTAAATGCTAATCTAAACAATTTAAAACAACTGGCTATAGTTAATAGTCTTGATAAGGTTATCCAAGAACCGACTAGGGTTACTGCAATTCATCAACTCTCATTGATCCCATATTAATATCTGATGGAATTGAGCATGTTTACAGCGGGGTAATTGACGTAGAGAGTGAGATAAGTGATCATAAAATAATGTTTTTATATATAAAAATATGCGATGAAAATATTACATGTACTCGTAGAAAAGTCTGGTATTATAAAAGAGCAAATTTCGAGTTATTAAACAACTTGATAAATTTAGAAAATTGGGATTTTATACAGTCAAATACGGTATCTGTTCATGATGCGTGTTCTTGTTTTAATGAGGTTTTTCTTTCACTAATGTCACGTTGTATTCCATCCAAAGAAATAGTGATTCGTCCACGTGATAAACCGTGGTATGACTCGGAAATAAGAAAGTACTCTAAACTCAGAGATCGACATAAATCTAAAGCAATAAAAAGTCAAAAATATACAGATTGGACTAAATTCAAATCACTTAGAAATAAAGTTAATAATCTCAATAAGTCTACGAAGGAAAAGTTTTTTAGTAAAATTGAAGAAAATATTGCTGAAGCCAGGATAAATAATAAAAAAGAATACTGGAAACACTTACGTTATTTAGCAAAAAAAAAAAAAAAATCGGAAATAATACCCCCACTGAAAAAGGTTAATAATTACAATTCAGAACAATTTTACTTTACTGATGTTGGTAAAGCGACCTGTCTTAATGATTACTTCGCATCTATATCGAATATTGATGATAGAAATGTTAACCTTCCAGAAATGCGAAAAAGAACAGAAAATTCATTATCCAATATAATTATTACAGAAAATGATATTATAGATATAATATCTAATCTTGAGGTTAATAAAGCAGTAGGTTTAGATTTAATTAGTCATAAAGTTTTGAAAAGTACTAAATATTCGATAGCCAAACCTTTATTTTTACTCTTTAATAGGTCTTTAAACGAAGGTGTTTTTCACAACATTTGGAAAAAGCCATGGTAATGCCACTCTTTAAGAAAGGCGATATTCATTCGGTTAGCAATTATAGACCTACCTCTCTCTTAAGTTGTGTAGGATAATTGATGGAAAGAACGGTGTATAAATACGTATACAATTATCTCCACGAAAATAAGCTACTTTATTCGTATCAGTCAGGTTTTTTGAAAGGTCATTCAACAGTTTATCAATAAATCGACATATATCACCAAATTACTCAATCACTAGACTCGGAAACGAATACTTGCATAGTATTTTGTGATATTTCTAAGGCATTCTACCGTGTCTGGCACAAAGGTTTATTATTTAAATTACAAGAAAATGGAATAATCGAAAATGTTTTAACTGGATTGAAAATTATTTATGAAATCGCTGTCAAAATGTCTTTGTAGGGACGTCTCAATCAGATTTCAAGACCGTGATGGCTGGAGTTCCACAGGGGTCAATATTAGGTCCCTTGTTATTTCTCATTTATGTAAATGATATTGTTGACAATTTATTGAGTATTTCCCGTCTATTTGCATGTACAACAGCAAATATTGCAGATTTAGAAGGTATTTTAAACCATGACCTGTTAATTGTGTCTCAATGGGCTCGTCAGTGGCTTGTAGATTTTAATCCAAATAAACAGAGGCAATTCTTTTTTCAAACGTAATGCCACACAATGTTAATCTTACTTTTGATAATGTTCCAGTTAAATTTGTTAGTGATCACAAACATCTTGGTGTTACTTTGGTAAATGGCATAAACACACTGAAAATAAATTACTGTCCGCTTAAAAAATCTTAGGCATTATGCGCAAACTGAAATTTTCATTGCGCAGGAAATCTTTGAATCAAATTTATATATCGTTTCTCCGACCATTGCTAGAATATGCAGTTGTCGTAAAGATAATCTTGAAAAACTACAGAACAAAGCTGCAAGAATTGTAATTGGTACAACGCGATCAGTATTGTTAGAAAATCTCTATAAGGAAATAGGATGGATATCTCGGTCCGAAAGACGGATATATCAAAAATTAATATTAATGTATAAAATAAAGCATAATATGGTTTAACGTCACACCGACACATTTATACGTCATATGGCGACTTTCCAGCTCTGATGGTGGAGGAATACCCCAAGCCCCTCCGTGCATTATTTCATTTTGTCTGACAAGGACAGTAAATTACTTGCAACCTACATACAGACCTATAAACAGAATTACAGAACGTATTAACTTTCTATACAGAAATATAAGAGAAAGTTGCCTCAGCAATTGTGTAGAAGCTTGGTAGCATGTTTGCTTCTCCGTGAACCCGACCTGAGAGAATCAACAATAGCCAAATACAATATCAGAGATCATGCCACAATATTAATAACCTTATTATCATTTACTAAATTCTAGATGCACGTAATAAAAATGTGAAATAAATGTTCATAAAAGACATGTGTGTTATCGCCATTATACTATGGTGCTTCATCAAACTATCGCATTCATAGGGAGCAGGCCATGGCCATTACGAAACAACGCTGACTGAATATAATGTTAAATATTTTATCGCTAAAGCCGAACGTGGAATTACAGACATATGCTTATCTAATAATCTAAGGCGTTAAATTTGTTTCAAAGGCTGCATATAAGATAAATTGAATTATTTACATATCAAACCATGAACCTGCGCAACGACTAAAAAATTTTTCCACCAGCAATATCTGAACAACTGCCCCCTCTCCAACGATTAAAAAGTAGATTGCTGGACATTTGCCCGCTCCCCCACCTACCTCCACACCCCCAAGGAAATGTGAAATGGTTGATAGGACATTTGGCACTTATTTATGATTTCGGACATTGGACCCATATTTTGTCCCCATTATGGTAACTTTTACAGCAAGTTTTAACGTCATGTACATGTATATCCTAGAGTAAAAACATTAAGTCCCTTCGAGAACTGTATTTGGTGCAACCTTTCCACAATTTGGTTAATATAGGGAAAAATCATCAAGAATCCTTTCTAGAGAGTCCACTGCAACTGCACATCAATCAACCATTTTGAAGAAGCTTTTGGGGAACAGCAACAGTAACTAAGGGGCGGAGTTTATTGATCAGTATACAGGTCCATGCATTATAGGGCTTATGGCGACTTTGCAGCTTTCTGTGGTGGTAGTTGAGGGAGTGGTGGGAACCGTAGGTGCCCCTCCTGGAATAATTCCCGACACGGACTGACAACTCTGTAGAACCAAAAAGCTTCCGCAAGACAGCCTTATAGTCTCCTCATATGCAAGAATTCTACACTAACGTTATTTTTGTTCGCTGCACAAACCTGCAACCAAGGGAAGAAGAGGTTAAGAGAGATGCCACTCCGATACTGATATATATATGACAGATGTAAGATGTTTAGCAACCCACTAATACTGGAATATCCAAGCGCTCAGCTCAAAACATGACAGACAACTTAAACTCTTGTTATCATCAATTTATTCCATTTTTCCAGTTTTTTTTTCAATTCTGATAATATACATGTTTGGTAAAATATGGACTGGTATGAAAAATTTGACTGATTTCCAAGACCAAAAAGGGCCATAATTCAGCCAAAATAGTTGATAGAGTTATGTAGATGGCAATCATGATGATAAGCAAGTGTTGAAAGTTTAAAAACCACATTTTGACAAAACATGTATGAACAGTCCAAAAAGGGCCATAATTCAGCCAAAATGCTTGACAGACTTATGTACTCTTGCCTACTGGTAGACTCTGTATAAAGAAATAAGTGTTCCAAGTTTGAAGTCACAATATCTTTGATTGTACATTGTATACTAGATATTTCCATTTCATTAAAACTTCAACCAAAGCTGGCGCCGGGGAGAGTAGTATAGCTCTTAATATTCTTTGAATAGTCAAACTCTGTTCGTTCGAAGAGCTATAAAAATACATGTATTTTATAGTTCTTTGCTCTTTTATAGCTCTTTGGACTGTATAATGGCTTGTTCTTTCTGGTCAGGAATTGGTAATGTCTCTTACTTTAATCCTTTAATAATGGTTCAAACTTCTTTTCAAAATGTTACTTTTGATATGCCTTAACTTCTGCAGTGGACGAAACATTTCTATTTGTTTGCCATTTCAGCAAATTACGCCCGTCTTTGGCAACAGATTTACTCAATCAAACAAACTAAAGCCTTATTTCACTTATATATTTCATTGTTATGTACTACTTTCTCGTCTGAAAACATCAATATAACAAGAGCTGTCACAGGAGACAGCGCGCTCGACTATTTCGATGCTGGATAGTGAAACTGGGCACATCTGAGGAAACTAGAGCTGTCACTGGAGCGTTCAATG
>NW_026461157.1:0-65329 GCF_021730395.1 Mercenaria mercenaria | reverse complement strand
ACTCCAATTGTGGATGAAGATATTGCACAATAGCCTGAGTCTATGTCAAAAAATATCAACTTAAAGTAATAAGAGAGGTAAAAATATAATGTATCAAAACACTAATATGTATATCCTAAGCAAAAAGGGGCATAATTCATTAAATATCGGTGCCAGAGTTATGCAGCTTGTGTCATATAGTGTGGATGATGATGTTGAACAACTATTTTAAGTTTGAATCAAATGCATTCAGTAATAACAGAGACAGAGTGAAAGTGCATCAAAACTTTGACCTAAAATTCTAAGTTAAAAGGGGGAATAATTAATGAAAAATTGGTGCCAGAGTTATGCACCTTGCGTCATATGGTGTGGGTGATGATGTTGAACAACTATTTTAAGTTTGAATCAAATCCTTTCGGTAATAACAGAGACAGAGTGAAAGTGCATCAAAACTTTAACCTAAAATTCTAAGTAAAAAGGGGAAATAATTCATGAAAAATTGGTCCCGGAGTTATGCACCTTGTGTCATATGATAAGGGTAATTATGTTGAACAATTGTTTAAGTTTGAATCAGATCCATTCAGTAATAACAGAGATAGAGTGAAAGTGCATAGAACTTTAACCTGAAATTCTAAGTAAAAAGGGGAAAAAAATTCATGAAAAATTGTGCCAGAGTTATGCATCTTGTGTCATATGATGTGGGTGATGATGCTAAAAACTGTTTTAAGTTTGAATCAAATCCATTCAGTAATAACAGAGGTAGAGTGAACGTGCACCAAAACTTTAACCTGAAATTCTAAGTAAAAAGGGCAAATAATTCATGAAAAATTGGTGCCAGAGTTATGCACTTTGTGTCATATGATGTGGGTGATGATGTTGAACAACTATTTTAAGCTTGAATCAAATCCATTCAGTAATAACAGAGATAGTGTGAAAGTGCATCAAAACTTTAACCGGAAAATCTAAGTGAAAAGGGGAGATAATTCATGAAATATTGGTGCTAGAGTTATGGCCCTTATGTCAGATGATGTGGATGATGATGAGGAATAAGTATTTCAAGTTTGAATCAAATCCATCAAGTAATTACAGAGATAAGTTGGAAAAAGAGGAAGTGCACCAAAACTTTAACCAAGGTGGGGACGCGGAAAGACGCCGACGCCGACGCCGGGGCGAGTAGGATAGCTCTCCTTATACTTCGTATAGTCGAGCTAAAAACAGAAATGGAAAACAATCTGCGATTTAAGTATGTTTTAGCAACCATTATAGTGCATTCTGATGACTTTTTGGCAGACCACTGTGTTTGACAGGGTATTGCTGTGTAAAGCTCATTTTATATGGGATTGCAATGTCACACTTTCTTCTTCGTTCGCAGCAATGTCTCACCTAAATATGACCATTCTGGACAGAGTCACAACTTACACAAGTGCATTATGAGATACCCTATGAGAAAACCAACATAGTGTGGATCAGTCTGGATCCATGCTGGTCGCAAAGCCACTGTTGGTTTTCTCATGGTGCGGCTCAATTATATTTTATCAGATTTATTTAGCGGCCTTTTCATGAAAAACATTTTCAGAGGTACTGTCTCTTAAATACTAACTATAGATCTTTTAGTAATGTTTAATACTTCTTCCCATAATGTAACCTTTTGAAATGTTTTAGCTGTTGCAGTGGATGAAATATGATTTGTTTGCCATTTTGAGCAAATTATGCCTGTCTCTAGTAACAGATTTATTAAGTCATTACTTTACAAATACGTCATTGTTTTAGAATACTTTATCATCTGAAAATGTATCAATATAAGAAAAGAAAAAATGGAAAACATGCTGCGACTTTAACAAGTTTAGTAACTGTTAAGAGTGCATTCTGACGAATATATGGCATTTCTCTCCGCAAAATCGGAGATCGATCATGAGGCGCACAAGCGAAGTGTGTGATCCGACTCTGCAAATTCAAAAACAGCCGAATACAAAATCATAGATCTAGCTAATATAATGGCCCTTTTATTATAGACCTCTTTCTTTATTGCTCGTTTTTGCTCGTTGTTGTTATTGAATGAAATCTTCCATGTGTATCGATATTAAAATGAAACTAAATGAATTTTTTATGTGCGCTATTTACAGAACTGTGTCAGGTCATGATATTAATGAAAGTAGTCCGGCAGCATAAAATACGGAATTTAAAAGGTACAATTCAGAATTTTTTTCTGCCTGTTCATGTATAACTGCGAAGCCGACCTGTTTTACAGAATTCATATAGGTATATAATAAGGACATGTATCACATAAGGGCTTCAAATTTAACTTTTTAGACAAATGAAACATGCAGGTCATATGACCATTAAGAACAAACAAGTTTAAATATTCAACAATTTATTCTGTGCATTGCAAGATAAAGCAGACTAAATGTCCATTACAAAACATCAATTTTATTTCATCTGCACGAACTGTTCAGTCTTGAGGATTTTCTAGGTTTCAGTGGCCCTAGTCTGGAGGGAATCCAATGTACATTGTTTCTTTCAACCAGTTTCACATTTTACATTACACTATTCTAATAAATTACAGCTAGTTTAGACTAATATTTGTGGAATTATCTTGATTTCTTCCACTTTGCCTACTAAATTCTAAAAATATATTTGTACCAATTTTCACGGAGTTTGATAAAATCTTGATTTACTTTTATTCCACAACATAATGTGTATTTTGGTGTTTAAATGACTTTGTAATTTTGGGGTCTGAAGGTTAAAATACCAAATACCTCTTCAAAATTAAAAAAAAAAAAGATGGTACAACAACACATGAAAACAATGAAATTATAAATCAACAACATCTTAACATGTATGTAGAGGTTACCTAAGGGACTGATTGAAAGTGACCGCTATAGACATGTGTCCCCTATATCCAGGCTGTCACTGAATGAAATCAGATCTGATCAAAACCATTATGCATCAGACTCATTTTTTATCAACATGTAAGTTCTTCTTCACTATGTATTTAAAAAAGTCCATTTCAAACTACATTAGTTTAAAAATATTAAGTAAAATATACACAAGTTCCAACACTAAACACACAAAGTCATCTGCAGAATGGTGCAATTTCTCTTTCTAAATATAAAATCAAACTCTGTTCGCTGAAACTGATAATTCATACATTATCCATCTTCAAACTCACTGCCCTGTCCTGGCAAAACATCTTTTTATTATAGATGTATACTTATCAGAGCTTGAACTATCCTTCAATGATGGTCAAAACTTATTTCTATAATGTTAATTTTGATATGTTTTTTTATTTCTGTAATGGGCAAAATATTTCTATATGTTTACAATTTGTGTGTGCAAATTACAATAGATTTACTCAATCAAATAAACTAAATCTATTGCATTGTTCTTTACCCCTTAATCATCTGAGAATTTTATCAAATATCAGAACAAAAAATGTGCATTTTGATCAATTTTTCAGCTAGCTCCTGACTGTGTTAGACAGGGGCACTCTCTCTCTATATATAAAGCTAATTCAACTGGGGAATGCAATGTCTCACCTAAATATGACCATTCTGAGCAGGGTCACACATAACAAACTTTAAGGCTTTTCATGAAAAACTAAAGGCCTTTCACATACAGGTGACCTGTAATGCAGGTTAGCTTGCATATTCATTTAAAAAAAAAATTCTCAAAACATGTCTCAGAATTAGTGTTCAACAAATAACTGTTTAAAAGTCCTCTATCTCATCTTCTGTGTAAGCCTCATCTCCATCTTCTTCTCCACTGAAAGGTTCAGCGTTTTCTGCAACGCTTGCGGATCCTGCTAGATTTTCTTCTGCATTCTCAAGTAACTGCATAAATAATGATTTGACAAATGAATCCAGTTTGTTCTCTTTGTCCAATTCCTCTATCTTGTCATTGTGGACCTGTGTAAAAATAAAAGGTACAAAATATAAGACAATAATTTTATACAAGAAATAATGACAAATGATTAATAAGTAAATAATAAATGTTGTAAGCACAAAATGTAACCAAGCAGAATAATAGCAGACTCAGGTTTGATTGAGTTATGGAAAATGCAACACCTCTTACATCTTTTAGCACCGGATTAAGCGGAACTCTATTACATATGTATTGACTCCATGATTCAAAAGGACCAGAAAATACAACAAGAGCTGTCTGTTGACTGCGTGCTCAACTATTCAAAGAATTGGTGGAAGTACGGGGCCTTTCAATTACGCAACGCCAGGCAATTAACTGGCTAGTGCTCCTGGATTACATACCAGTATTAACCTGTTTTCCACAAATAACTGCCAACATCTACACACGAATCAGAGGTGGAGGATGAAATGACTTCAGACACAATGTCTTTTACCAAATCATAACATACGCCTCAGCCAGCAAGCGAACTCAAAGACTCCATCATTCACAACTCTGCACCCTCCCTAATTGGGTGGGGCGGGCTATCTCTGATTCAAATTCGGCCTGGTAGCTCAGATGGTAGAGCATCAGAACGGTATTCCAAGGCCCCGGAATGAGTCCCGGTCTGGCTGCACATTTTTCTCACCCTGTGACATTTGGCACCCCTTTGGGGCCTGTGATGGCATTACACTCGTCAGTCTCTGACACCTGTTATTGCTTATATATAAAAAGTACCCGCTACAATTATAGGACAAATTTCAAAATAGTGGGGAAATGTGTCACAGTATGGCTGCACATTTTCTCCGTTTTTATATTCAATTAAAACATTTCCCCACCATTTTGAAATTAGTTCTCGAATTATAGTGGTTACTTTTTATACATAAGCTATTACAGGTGTCAGAGACTAACCAGTGTAATGCCGTCATAGGCCCCACAATGTCACAGGGTGAGGAAAATGTGCTTCCAGACTGGGACTCGAACCCGGGGCCTTGGAAATACTGTTCCGATGCTCTACCGACTGAGCCACCTACACTTTCTCCCCATTTTAATATTCATGTTCTATATCATGACACATAAGCTCTACAGACTGTAAGAACAATTCTATTTCATATCAGTTAAAGCTTTAAATCCCTTACATAGTTAAAAGCACACTGTAAGCTATATTGGCTACTTCTTCATGCAAATATTAGTTAAGTCGTGCTAGGTACAACTTCAGGCCTTCCATTGCCATTTAATAAGTGCGTATTTCTGAATTTACTTAGTATACAACAAGTACTTTACCCAGACAACAGTTAATCCTAGTTCTTGCAGCAGCCTTATATTGGTCATTTCTTCACCTAGCATATGATGTTTCTTGTTATTGCAGAATGAATCTTGAGTCATAACTAGAAATGCTATCTTGTCAAGGAAAAATAAAGCAAGTATATAAACAATGTATAGCTGCAATATTAATAAAACAATACCTTTTTGTAGAACACATATGCCCTCACCAAAAAGATGGCCTGCCAGAGGTAAAATGGTATGCAATTTTCAGTCTCATGTATACTGTGACCTTGACCTTAAGACTTAAAGATCACCAAAACTATAGGGCAAATTTACTGACCATAATATCATGCTATGACGTCGGAGGACTGCATGCTTAACCTTGACCCTGCTAAATTTCTAAAATGGGACTGGTTCATTATTCAGTACCACTTGTGTATCAAAGGGATATTCACTGAAAGTTTACTGACCAAACAGCAAACATAGATGTGCAGGCTGATCTAGGTTTGCATTGGTCGCAAAGGCAGAATGACTTGCTGCCAGCAGGCTAAAGGTTAAGTACTGGCCAGCCATTAACAAAAAACCAATTTCATCTCATCCTATGACATTTTACTTATCTTGTTTAATCATCCACCCATTTTACAACTTCTGACCATTGAAGGTACAGGCCTTTTCCATTGAAACCCATTTTAATCTCAATGTTATTGTGACCTTGAATGCTGATGCAACCACCAAAACCACAAAAATTACTCCACTTTAAATATTAATGATTCTGACTTACTGACTGAGGAGTCTGATGCAGAAAATTAAGCAGATATTGAAATATAAACATATAGGCAAATCTATTTAAGCCTTTCAAGAGTTTGATTGGAAACAATACTAACCGCTTCAGATCTATTTTTTCAGGTCCTTTACTGTAATAATAACAAGAGCTGTCCGTAAGACAGCGCGCTCGACTTTTCTCAGTGCTTGACTCTGAATTAGAGCTTTGCCAGTAAAAAAGCAAGAGTGCCAGAATGCCACAACATACGCCCGTCACAACAAATTTCTTTACACTAGCACTTGTATTTGCAAATGGAATTTTAATTTTGTAGTTGTTTACAATGTTTTTTTTTAGAAATTATTGTAATTCTTTTATTTTTCTAAGTCCACAAACAAAAAATTTCCAGGTAGAGATACCTTAAAATACACCCAAAATTTGAAAGTAACATCAATGTTGTACCACAGAAAAGTGGTCTTGGTTTTTCCCTACGGTCAATTAAAAAAAAGTTACAATGTAAGTTATTTATAGTAACAACTAAGGGAAGTACATCTTTAAAAAAAAAAATTGCAAGTCCGTACAAAAATCCTTACCAGGTAGAGATAGCTAAAAATACACCTCAAAATTGTAAACATGCATGTTGTACTACAGAAAAGTGGTCTCGATTTTTCCCTACGACTAGTAATGAAAAAGTTACAATATAAGCTACTTATAGTAACAACAAAGGAAAGTAATTCAAAAGAAGGGACCAGTGATGACACTCCGTCTCATAATGGTGTACAATTGTGCCAAGTAACATCAAAATCCCTCCATGCATGAAGAAGAAATGCTCCGGACAAAGTCATTCATGTATTTGACCTTTGGCCTCTAAGTGTGACCTTGACCTTAGACCTAGGGACCTGGTTCTTGCGCATGACACTCCGTCTCATGCTTGTGAACATTTGTGCCAAGCTACATCAAAGTCCTTCATGCATGAAGAAGATATGCTCCGGACAAAGTTTTCATTCTTGTATCCTTTGATCTCTAAGTATGACCTTGACCTTAGATCTAGGGACCTGGTTCTTGCGCATGACACTCCGTCTCATGATGGTAAACAATTGTGCCAAGCTACATCAAAGTCCTTTCATGCATGAAGAAGATATGCTCCGGACAAAGTTTTCATTCTTGTATCCTTTGACCTCTAAGTGTGACCTTGACCTTAGACCTAGGGACCTAGTTCTTGTGCATGACACCCCTTCTCATGATGGTGAACAATTGTGCCAAGCTACATCAAAATCTTTCCATGCATGAAGAAGATATGCTCCGAACAAATTCATTCTTGAATTTTTCATTCTTGTATCCTTTGACCTCTAAGTGTGACCTTGACCTTAGACCTAGGGACCTGGTTCTTGCGCATGACACTTCGTCTCATGATGATGAACAATTGTGCCAACTTTCATCAAAATCCCTCCATGCATGAAGAAGATATGCTCCGGACAAAGTCATTCTTGAATTTGACCTTTGACCTCTAAGTGTGACCTTGACCTTAGATCTAAGGACCTGGTTCTTGCGCATGACACTCCGTCTCATGATGGTGAACAACTGTGCCAAGTTTCATCAAAATCCCTCCATGCATGAAGAAGATATGCTCCGGACAAAGTCATTCTTGAATTTGACCTTTGACCTCTAAGTGTGACCTTGACCTTAGATCTAAGGACCTGGTTCTTTACATGACACTCCGTCTCATGATGGTGAACAACTGTACCAAGTTTCATCAAAATCCCTCCATGCATGTAGAAGATATGCTGCGGACAAAGTATGTGGACGACGCCCGCCCGCCCGCCAGGGGCGTTCCCATAATACGTCCCGTTTTTCAAACGGGCGTATAAAAATCCAAGTTAAAAAGGGACATAACTCTATCAAAATTCAAATCAGAGTTATGGGAATTGTGTCCCTTGGTGTAGACTTTGATAGCCAAATAACTACTTTGAGTTTCAAGTCAAAAGCTTTAATAGTAACAGAGATATTTGACTTTATAAAAAATTTTAACAAGAATTATAAGTTAAAAAGGGGCATAATTTTGTCAAAATTCAAATCAGAGTTATGGGGATTGTTTCTCCTAGTGTAGACTTTGATGGTAAATATGTATTTTAAGTTTCAAGTCAAAAGCTTTGATAGTAACAGAGATATTTGACTTTATCAAAAACTTAAACCAAAAATTCTAAGTTAAAAATGGGCATAATTCTGTCAAAATTCAAATCAGAGTTATGGGAATTGTGTCTCCTGCTGTAGACTTTGATAGTAAATATCTATTTTGAGTTTCAAGTCAAAAGCTTTTTTAGTAACAGAGATAATTGACTTTATCAAAAATTTTAACCAAAAATTCTAAGTTAAAAAGGGGCATAATTCTGTCAAAATTCAACTCAGAGTTATGGGGATTGTTTCTCCTGGTGTAGACTTTGATGTAGTCTGTGTTCAGACCCTATTTTTTGTTCACAGGAGATAACTCCTAAGGCAATACAAATTTTGTATTATTATGTCCCTTTTATTCTCAAAACATACGGTCTGTGCAAATCTGGTTTGAGCATCTCCTGAAACCTGGAGATCGACCTTTATCTAAGGTCAAGCTATTACAGCTGAAAATGATCATGTTACATGACCTGGTGGTTCTGGGATATTTATTGCCATTCACACATGTTTATAAACAACCCCTTGACCTGTAGATTACAGGGAGCACTTTGGTAAAATTATTGAACCAGAAATAATACCTAATGAATAATTGATATATAGTGGATTAATGCTGTTGTTTAACTTTTTATATATTATGTATTCTGTGTTTAAATTTGAATGATTTATTAAAAAAAGATGTTGCACAGATGAAAATGCTTCTATAAAATAATTCATGTCTTAATTCCTAAAATAAGGAAATGCTGATTGTAATCTACAGTGGATAAGAATACCCGGCAATAGGAGTTTTAAGAACAGAACTAACACCTTCCTACAAAACAGAAATCATGTATAATGTAGGAAGAAGTGAAACTGCTCCCAATGGACAGAAAGAAACTGACAACAGTTGGCAACCAAAACAATGATTTGGGTGTTTTATGAAACAACTGAAAAATATATCTGCCTATCACTGATCTAAATAAATAAGCGTGATCTGTAAATAGTTTGCTTTGAATTTCTCTTTCTTGGTTTTCATTGACTTATTATGTACTTACAAGTTAAAGCATACCAAAAGTTCCTTCTAGGGCACATCTATATAAATATAAAATGACCATCTTGTAAAATTTCGGTTGCAATGTCTGTTTTATACTGCCAAAAAAAAAATATCAGGTAAGTATTAACGCTAGTTATTTAACATAAATTGTTAAATCCAACAACAAATTAAATCTGTTACCTCTTTCAGTAGAGTAAATACGGCAATAAGACATTGACCTGGTCAATCAATTATGATTCGATGTGTGAATTCGTTGCACATAATTAGATTGTCACAATGAGGTTTGTTTTCACATATTAACCATGCATTTAAAGGTGACGATAATATTTGGTTGCTTACATTTAAATTTGCTGATATATGTCTATCTGGTGAATGTACATATGTTATGTTCAGGAGGAAATAAAAGAATCAATTAAGGGTTTAGTATTGTGCAATCCATGGAGTCGCCTGAATTGAGAAAGAATAGTTTAACGTCAGAGGTTATTTCTAAGGTCACGGAGTTTAATTGGCCAGCTTGTAATTACAACAGCTTTCGACATCAGTAGCTCAGTCAAGTGTGATTTATTGAATTAAGATATTCCTTCTCAAGGGAAGGAATAATAATACTGTATTATGTTTTGGTAAACATCCCATTAAACAGTTAATGGTACTGTTCTAATTGAAAGATGGACAAGTTCATTATAGAAATTTAGCAGTGTAAGGGTTAAAAGATTTGCTTTGATAGATGATGTAATAATGTCTTATTAGTGCGTCAAAACAGTTCTATTAGCTTGAACATGCTTGGCATCCGCGTAAAATATGACAGTATATACTGTTGTGTCAAAAGTGTAAATGGGTCACAAACCAGCACTAAATGATATTCGTTCTAAAACATTTTTTATATTGTGGGCTTACTTTGCAAATGCATGGCTTTGTGGCTGTGTTTGTGGTGCTGTGCTTCCAAGAAATCTACCCTTACCTATTATCTTTTATAATTCATTGCTAAAACGTATTATAAATGAACATGGCGTATCGGTCGTGTTCTAACCAACAAACAAAGTATCCTAAAATACACAAATCTAACAGAACATAAAAAAAGAGAAATAACAGAAAAAAAATCTGAAGTCTAACTGGATTTAGAACGCATATCACGTCAAACTATGTATTTCAGGCCGTTCCATTTAATTTCAAACCACAGTTTGTGGTTCCCATATCTTGCCATCCAAATTAATTGCCTTATTTTTTCAGTTCACTTAGAGATAATCATCTTTAAGATATGTAAGTGCTTTTTTGCATTGTTTTAAAGGAAAGAAAGTAATATTCAAATCACCGAACTTAGAGCACATATCGGTTAAAAACCAATACTTACCGGTATGTTGTTAGTACCAGGTAGATAAATGGTTTATAGCGGTGGAAGAACAATTAATCAGATAATAGTTTGTACTGTTTTTCAAGGAATTTGTTTAATTTTTCCAAGTTTCTTTTTAAGAGTTTTACTTCAGTTTAGACCATAATTTCTTATGTGCTTGCTTATTTATGTAGAAAATATTATAAGTCTTCTTATAAAACAATGCATTAGATAAGGGGTTTCACATTCTGAGTACATTTTCATATGTTTTTATTGAAAAGGGGAAATCTGGGTGAATTCGCCAATTTCACAATAGATACATTACTTATTTGGCAGATGTGAAATAAGTACATGAACTTGTTAAAGGACGTGGCTTAAAGAAGCTGCATAAATTTTTTGGGTATTTGATCTTTTCAAGGAAAAATAAGTTTTCTAATACCACTTGCATTTGGTCTCCATTAAATGTTCATTATCATTAAGTCACTGTTAAATTTTGATTGGAAGGTAGGTGCATTTTCTTTCGGGTGGTGATCAAATATTCATGCATTAAGACTTTCATTGCCGGACAGTTACATATTGTGTGTGTTTTTGTTTAACATAACATTGACAGGAAAATGGGTCATTTGATGATTTTCCAGCCTTTCTGGTACTAGAGGAAGAATCCAGGCACCCGTCAGGCACGTAGGAAGCATTTTTAGAGTGGGGGCGGGAGGGCGGCGCACATTTTAAAAGTCAGCCGACCTATAACAAACCAAGTTCCATGAAATGTTAAACGTTTGGGTTGTTAAAACCTCAAAAACAACTACAAAACTGCAGGGCACAGCTAAAATTGACTCGTTGTCAAAAGACTGCTAAGAGAATTAACTTAATTGGTCAAATTATTGGGAGGGGGGCGCCCCCATCCCCCTGTTCTTACGGCCATACCCCTCCATGCATGGTACAAGAGGAAAACATCAGATGCCCCTCCATGCATGATACCAGAGGAAGACCCCAGGTGCCCCTCCATGCATGGTACCAGAGGAAGACCCCCAGGTGCCTCTCCAGGCATGGTATTAAAGGAAACCCAGGTGCCCCGCCATGCATGATACTAAAGGAAGGCTCCAGGTGCCCCAACATGCATGGTACTAAAGGAAGACCCCAGGTCCCCCTCCATACATGGTTCTAAAGGAAGATCCCAGGTACCACTCCATGCATTGTTTCAAGCAAAACCATCCACATAGATGGCTTCCTCACCCGAGAGCTCTACACCACAAACAAGGTTTTCAACCTACAGGGGTGAGTTTAAACTCGAAACTCACTTTTCTAACTCGAAACTCACTTGAAATCCACTTTTTAACTCAAAACTCGCTACTCAAAAAACAAAGAAATCCCCAAATTTATTCGAACTATAGGTAGTTCGAACCAACTGAATTTCAAATATAATTAGGTAAGCTTTCTAGAGAAACATGATGTACTACATATCTTACTTAGCAATTGACTATAGAAAGTATGGAGATGCTGTGAATTACAGTTTTATGCTTATCTAAAAAATCACATAAATTGTATACCGTATGAAGATAGAGGTTTTATAAGGACCATATGTCAAGAGTATAGCAGGCTGAGTTTGTGCAAATGAAGTTGAATGTACCATAAACCTTTATACCATGCACTCAACGCTTTTTATCCATAAAACCTTTTTATTTATACTACAAGACGGATATAACATTCAAAACATGTTTTTACTGTGTGTTTTTTTTTTTTTGCCCCTAAAAACTAACCAAATCTGAGAGGTTAAGAAGTTTACTAACTAGAAATTTTAATACAGTATTCAAAAACACATCATAAAATGCATATATAGTATATTGCACATACTTTTTCAACTTAAAAAAATAAAAAAAACGAACATCATTAATTACGTTGTAAAACTTCTATTCCCTTCTCTATAGCTGAATCCATTGTTAAAATATTCATTCTGTCTATGACTTCTTTTCTTATTATGCACTGTGCTATTTGATAAGACTTACTGGTATCGATAGTATAAATAGTTTATACATATTTATTTAATCTAACCAATAAGAAGACTATTATAATAATTAATATGATTTCATTTAGGAATTATTGTTTTTACATAATTATGATTGAAGACAACGGGCAATTCTGACCTTTTTTTAAATTTTTGGTGTATAATCAAAACTAGCCAGATTAAAATGAAAGACAAAATTAAACCTAAGTTCATGTGCTCACCATCTGTTAACTAAATGCTGATTAAGATCTCTATCCATAGGAGAAATTTATTGCAGTGTGCCATACTGTGTGATCGGTCAGCTAACGGTTTATCATGAGATATCGGTCACAAGGTCTGACCAGAGTTTACCAGACTAGATAATCAGAGCCAAGATTGATGAAGTCTAAATATATAAAAGAATTATTTTTTCTAAAAAAAAAGATTATCTAGTCGGTAGCCAGACTACTGTTTACCTTGAACAGACCACGTGACTTTTCGTTGATATGGTCTATAGATTCTTTACTGCCACGAATAACATCAGGCAGGAAAACTGCCAAACTAATCTAATCAAATATATCATGGATTTTATGATATAAATACACTTGTATTTATGTTAACCGTTTTAGAAAATGCCGAATTAAAATCTTTAGAAATATCTTAGAAAAAAAGACAAAGTACTTGTCATCAGCATTTTCAATAAAATATTGCAAGAGAAAAAATAGAGAAAATTATTTAATTCGTGAAATGTGTAACAAAAATATATTAGATATAAAAGCAGTGTTTCAGGAGACAGTCACAACAAAAATGAAGTTAGCAAATGACTCAAAACTCACTACAGCAAGAGACTGGTCAGATAAATAACCATGTGTCATTAATATTACAACAAGTTTTAAGCTCAGAACAGTTATTGTTAATGCTTTTCAACACTGAAATTTGAGTGTGAACCAGTGAGCTCTCCTTTTGACTGTTACATTTATTATTTTTGAGAACGAGCTTCAAATTACGAACTTCAATACTTTATACATTTTGTTGCCTGTTAAAACTACAGTAGATGTATTTGCATGACTCCTTTAAAAGATGGTTCTTCAGAATCTCTAGCAATGCCTATATGCATTTACGTGGAAGATACTGACATTCCGGTTGTCTTTATCTTTTAAATAATCCCTTTGATTAAAATGTGACGGCCTCATTTTTTGTTATGAACATAAAATACATTATTTTCTTGTTAAATCCAATGTTTGATAATTGTTTTCTCATGGATTTTTCATAGGTTTTAATATCTGATTAACATATTAGAAAGTACGATAAAATGCACTGTATTGATTATCTCCTTTTGTGACCACATTGACTTCATAATTTCATGTGTAATATTGATAGTAACATTTTCTTAGTATTTAATTATGTGAAGTTTCTATTTGGACAGCAGCATTATCTGTTTTAACATAAACTTAAGAGCCTTATGGAACTTTAAAGTATCTCTCTAAAGCAAAAACAGGATTCCAATACAAAGAAATATTGAACATGCCAGTAAATATAATATGAAGATCTTTTATGTAGAATTGGTATCCGAAGCGTTTGCCGCAGGATTTAGCCGAAATAATTCGGAAAGCATGTTCTTTATAGAATTAGTTTGCTCCTGCAACTGCACTTTAAATTGTTCCTGCATATCATTCATTTTGCTCTGAATTTCGGTGTTTGATTTATCTATATCCTGCTTCAACTCTGACTTTGTTTTTTCTACTTCCGATTTAATGTTTGCCGTGATATCGGATTTAAGAGAAGTTACTTCTGCCTTTAGCGTGTTTAATTCAGATTTTACAGGACGTAACTCTTGATTTACTCTAGTGTTCATGTTTTGTTTTAATTCATGTACATGCCTGGCGACCTCTTGTGTTATTTCCTGATCAAATGTCTTAAATTTTTCTTCAATATGTTTAAGAACAGCGTCGTCGTTTGTCGATATTCCTGTATCACTTCTATCTGTTATAGCCCGTGATGAATACGAGTCCGATCTAATTTCCATTGGTATATTTTGTATGTCTTGGTAATGCAATGTGAATTCCTTCGTGCTTTGTACATTTTGCAATTCCAAAGCTGAAAACACATCACAAATTGGTGTCACATATATAACGCCTGGTGTTCCACCTTCAACAATACCTATAACTGAAAGCTCGTTGTTTTCATCAGTAAATACTAATGCACCAGAATCCCCAAATTCAGCGAAATGTGTTTCTCCAATATTCTCTATCTCGAATTGATTATGTAATAAAATTCCAAAATTATGAATCGTTCCTACCATATTGCTTAATCTTGCCGCTCCAGCAGAAAATCGAAAACTTCCTCTTGTCCAACCTGATGAGCAACCAAATTTTACAACCGTAAGTGTTTTACTTCTAATTAGTCTATTTACTTCTTCTCGATTACACATTTTCCCAGTTGAAAAGTTTGGACGGTCGATTCCTGAAAAAAAATCAATTTCAGTTATTGTGTTGATGGAAAAAGTGATGTTCGCAATGAATTCCAATGCATTTTACTTTTCCAGCACTTTACGTAATTACATCATCACTAGATATGCATGCTATGTTTTTTTTTAATTATTACACACCAATTGCTCAAGCTCGTAATGGAATAAGTTAATGTCCCAGGCTTTCGAGTGACTTTAATACAAGCTAACTTCAGAAGAAAACGTAAGTTCATTTATTTGAATCTATTATAACCTTTATTTAAGGGAATAATCTTAAATTTTAATTAGTACCCGGATTTCTACGATATGGACATGCTGGAAACTCTCCAGAAACGGGAAATCTGTCTGTACTTTAATTACCACTGCCTCTACTCCAGTTTCGCCATTGCCGCCTTCTTTATAAACAGCACGCACCCCTCTACCAAACGATCTTGATCCTTCTACAACTGGTTGGTGAGCTTCAAACGTTTCAATATCATTTCCTGGGCCTAGGTCACAGAATTTCCCACACTGTTTCAATTTACTCATGTCTGCTGGAGACATAAAAATATGAGCACTTGTAATACAATACATCTCCCTACCTACTTCAAAGAACCCGCCAAGCGTTTCCCCAAGAAATCGCCCTTGTGCGTTCCTCAATCCGCCATGTATAGCGCAACCCATTTTAATATGTTCGTGGTGTTCGTTAGGAAATGTATACGGCAAGACAACGAATTCACGTACATCGACATCAATTTCATCTATTACTTCCGGTAAAGCGGTCTCATTTAAGGGAACAAACCCTTTTACCTGCACATACAAAACGATGCAAGTCTTCTGTGTTATATTCTGATGTTTTGTTCCAAATCCCTTTGATTTAAACCAACCAATAGAAACTCTAGTGAGATTTGTGTGCTGTTCCATAAGGGATTTTGAACTTTTGTTTAAGTATTCTACAATTTTCTCTTTTTGGCGTATTCTTTAGTGACGTCTTGTTCAAGTTCTCTAATAAATTCATTTTCTTCTGAACAAGTCGTTGATATTTCATTAATATGCCTTATATAATACCGATATTCAAATGCTTCATTCTCATGAGGACGTGCTCTGTAGATAACAAATGTGATCTGTTTGTTGCTTAACTCGTGTCTATAGTCAAGCGCAGGGCAGACGTGGTTAATATGAAGAAAGTTTTCTTTCATGTAACAGCAAATAGCAGCGCATATGTTCTGCACAATTTTCGAAGAAGTACCAAATACTTCTGAACCACGATCAAGTAATTCCTGGTCAGGTAGAATTCTTTCATTCAGTAAACGATTTGCATCTTGTACATCTTTCATTTCAATGCATTTTTTCTAAACTTCTGTATCTGAAATGTAGTAGAACAATATCTATTGTCGATTTTGGTTATTTTGCCAATATCTTCAAATATACTTGCAGTACTATTTTTGACATGATCGTTATCTAGCAATATGTTCTTAATAACATGTAAACATTTAAAAACAAGACCAAACTTTACTACCATATAAATTTACTTATTTTACGACATCAACCCAATTTTGAAAAGTCACAAAAGTTTACTTAAATGACTAAATTTTTTAATAACGGCGTTGTCATGCCCTTTTCAAGAAGAGCATTTAATTTGTTTGTGATATTCAATCATGTTTTAGCAAAGAAAATCAAATCTACACATCTGTACTTTAAAATGGTATCCATTTCCAAAACAACTTTTAGGTGCATTTTCGTGACTTTTCAAAACTAGGGTTTGGTAGTATAACAGATAAAATTAATTCATTGTGTGATTCAATGTTCTTAAAATTTTGACATGTTGACCCAAGTGCTTGTATCAACAACAGGTTAGCTGGTGTGTTAATCAGATCTTTTTCAGTAATACGTTTATATTATAATTTCGTGTAAGCATCCTTTCGCTATACAAACTCAGTCAATATCTATATTCATATAACGCGAAGAGAAATCATAATAGTATCTCTTCACTATGTCTTTTCTTAAAAAAGTAGTGATGAAAGGGTAAATTAAAACGTACTGCAAAAACAATTTTACGATCAAACTGTGTTCTCCCAATGCATGACACAGTTAAGATGTTTAAAAGTTGAAATCTTAACTCTGCTTAAATTGTTTCAAAAACATGTACTTTTTCAACAACATACCTATCCTCCAGTCAGAAATAGTACTTTCTTTGTTTCCATCTTTGTTGAGGTCAACTTTTTCTCTGTCATCTTGTGCACGATCCTTCTTAGAGTCGTCATCTTTTGCACGATGTTTCCTAGAATCGTCTTCACTGTCTAATCCATCGCTTTGATCTCCAGGGTTACCTCCGCATGCCGCAGACGTCCCATCATCTGGATACTGGTGCGTCTTCTTTGTGCTACCATTAGTCTCTCCCTTCGGAATATCAGAGTCTGAAACACCGTTTGTGACAGACAAGGTCGTACCCACTTTACCTGTTGTTCCATTCCGCCCGACATGCTTTAATACCTCAATACATACATGTGTATCGACGTCTAAAATGTAATGCAATAATTTTACTTTACATCATCTTGTAACAATTTGAACGACATCCATGTGATTATCAGAAAAAAAGGTTAAACTAACTTATATCCATTTTTGCGTTTTGACATTCCACAAAATATATAAATGTCAAAATCAGAGTCAATATTCGCCCATGTTAAATAGCGCTGTAAATTTACTACAGGACACAAAATAGTACATGTGCAAGAAATAGTTACCAAATTTCTATCCCTATAAACGTCAGTTTTCCTTGATTCAATAAATATATTGATATATGTGGAATGTACTACTATCTCTGAACGTCTAATCTTCAGTAATTCTTCACTTCTCAAAAACCCTGCGTATGCTAACAAACATGCGCAAATAATACTCTGATTCTTGATATTGTTTTCCCGATAAAGACTATTGAACATTCTAAGCAACATAACGGGAGTCACTGGTTCTTTCTTCACAGTTTTCTTAGAAAGCTTTCGTTTAGCAGCTTCTAATATGTTTTTACTAACGATGAATCAGTAGGTGATGTCAAGCCATACAAATCGCGCATCCATTTAACACTATAATATGATTTTGATACAGCACTGAATGAATTTGAAGATTGAACGATAGAACACAAATATATACCAAAAATAAATGGCTTGGGCGGAAAGATGTCCTTTTCTCCCAAAGAATTAATCAAGGCCGATTTCCTCCACCGAATAAAACCTCGATTGTAACATTTGGTGGTAGTGTCGGCACGAACATCCTTCAGTAGTTCTGGGATCCAGGTCACCTTATCGACCAAAACATCTGGTAAATCTTCTATTTCGTCCGAGAAACACTGAAAAAACATATTTAAGTAAAGAATACGATCGTTAATATACAATTATAATAAAATAATTTGCAACATTCTTTTTCTTCACATATTATCATGGCTTGTCAGCCTCCATAAACGGAACATGCAGCCGACAAAAGGCTGTGAAGGTATAAATGCCAATAACTAACATACACTACATTTTAGTGTCTAAATAATATTAAACTATATTAAAACTTTATCATAACATGCAAATAGAAGATCTATACAATAATCAAAATTAATACACATTTCTGTGAAAAAAATATTTTAACATCAATACGCATATCATCAAGGCTTGTCAGTTACAACAGACAAATGTATATATGCCTTATAGCAATTACAAAGGCAGCCACGCCATATATTGATGCATATTTAGCATCTTAACAGTACAATGATATGCAACTACTAAAATATTACTCGTAGTGCTAACATTTGAAACTTCAAATTTTCATTTCCGAAAATGCCTGCGCCATTAATGCATGCAGTGTAATTTTCTTTATTTGTAGGCAACTCGATTCAGTCTATAACATTGGATATAAATCGCCACCCACACATAATAACGGCCAAACACTTGCCAAAGACCATGACGGTACAATCAATACATCGCTAGCTTTGTCTGACTGCATTTTTCTTAATACCCTAGCAACTGTAATGATGGGTGGCACAAACAACCCAAATTTACCACCCAAAAATTCCGAAAATGCAGCAACATCTGAACACCCTTTATTCAAAAACTGGTTATAAAATACAGGTAATTTACTATTATGAGCTGAAGGAAACCAGTCTACCTCTAAATTACCCCACTTGCTTTCGATCAAGCGTACAATATGAAAAGATATGCCCCATTCATCTTTGTCAACAATCTTTGACAGATAATCGGCTCTTTCATTTTCCTCCCTCGGAATCCATTCAACATCTAAAACAGTACTATTCTTTAAAAACAGTATATAAATATACTGAATGTAATTGTTTGCAACTCAACATTCATCGAACCCTTTTTAACAATGCTGCTAACAGCCTGGTTATCAGAAAAGCACTTAACCTTATGTCCTCGTAAAACATGTACAATAGACTGCATAACTCTGAAAACTGCAGTAACTTCTCTCCAAGTAGAGGATCGAAACTGTTCTCTGTTTTCTTTCCAAAATTTGTGTTGAGTCATACTACCACAACTTAATTGTATATAAGATGCCCACGATTGTACCGCGACTGTATCTATACTCAATTACCTAGTCATTATTTGAGAAATGTGACCTATAACAACCGACATGGAGATAATTTGTCTAACAAAACTAGCCAATTTTCTCACATGCATCCGTCAGTGTTTCTTTAACGAATAATCTATCTCTGAAAGAGTATTTAATGCTTTCTGTATTCTTCCATCTGGTATATAAATACTATTTATAGTGCTATCAAGAGTATTACCAAGAAACTCTATAATTTGCACAGGAACCCATAAAGATTTTTCTGCTTTTGGAACAAACCCAGATTCAAGAAGATAATTTTTATCGAGACAGCAACATCTGAACAACTAAAAAAATCTCTCTCACAAGCAAAACCGTCATCTAAAAACATAACTATCATCTTTCCTTCACCCCTCCATTTAGCAATTAATGGTCTTGTTAATTTGGTGAATATGTACGAAGCTGTGCTAATTCCAAAGGGAGCACCAAGAATTTGTAAAAAATAGTGTTTCCCATGTAATCAGTCCATGAAAATCCCAAGTAATCAGTATGAGGGGGAAAAATAGATATGAAATGATACACAGAATGAATGTCAAACTTGAACATATAGCAACTGGGTCGAACATAATTGAGTACGATTCTAATGTCCTCATATTTTACAGACTGTTTCCATAAATGCTTATTGACATGTCTTAAATTAAATATCAAACGCTTCTTCCCAGAAGACTGTACTGGAACGGTTAACGGGTTAAAAACAGCAGGAATTTTTCACACTTTTCAACTGAACCCCTCAATAATAAATTATTTATTGCTTCTTGTTCAAAACTAAGTTCTTGTAAAGCCGACCTGTTATTTTTTAAAATGCAAGCAGACGACATAGAATAAAATGGAATTTTATACTCACTTTTGATTGTATCCAGTATAAAATCATTAGCACCAATCTTATGCCAAAAATCATAACACTGTTTTAACCTATCTTTAACAATTATTGCTTATAGAACCTGTTCATACTCAAAATATTCATGCGTAAAACTGTCACCGTGTAAATCATAACAATTACATCTAAAAATAGAATACTCATCTGTCAAAACGGATGACTCATTTTCTGTTCTGGGTGACATCGATGGCTGATTGACTCTGCTTGTTGAAGGAACCTGACATGTAGGGACAATCTTTTCTGTAGTGTGTGAAGTCTCCGCAGGCGAAGCAACTTCCAAACGTCTTCCTTGTGTAGGTACGAAAATTAGACGTCCCGAGAGAACCGTTGACTCCCCGGAAAGATACCTGACGTTGATGGCTGCATACTCCATTGAGGAAATGGAACGCTCCCAATACTCCCAACAGTAGAAGTAGGCCCGGGAAATAATGTGCGTTTCCTAGGTGCGTCGTTCGGCGATTTTTTCGATTGAAATCGCTTGCGTTTGCGGAGAGCACGGTTTTCTGCCTTGGAAATCTTAGATTCATCGTCACTGTCGCTGGCTACAGAATTTGCCTGGTATTGTCGAACCGTTTCCCAGCCCCCTTCTGACGTATCATCAATTCGGATAAGTTTATTACGTTTGTGCAATTTACCAGCAGTTTCCTCTAACATCCAGAGCGTAGTCAGATTTGTTGTTTGTGATAGCCCACTTGGCTTGCACGACTGAATCTTCAATGTCCGTGTTAAAGTTATATTGAATCTTGTTGCCCTCCTTTCTCCACGACAACTCTTTGTCTTTAATCTTTTTCACTTCTGATGACACAGATAATGAAGTCCCTTTAACCTCGTCTCTAAAGACGAAAGCTCTTCTTTCTGACTTTTCAATTGTTCCAAAACTAAATTTATCAAGTTAAAGAAGGAGGAAAAGTAAATTTCCGCATCATGAATGTTGAATAATTGAATTGTCAATAACAATTTTATAGTTTCAGTTAAATTACGATGACCTCATTTTAGCAGTTGCATTTCAAATTGGATGGATCGCGGAGATACCTAGCAAACAAACTTGTAAATCTATGAGACGCGTAATAATAGTCATATCGTTCTATTTCTACCAACCTTAACGGCACATGCCACAACAGGGAGTTTTAGAACAACCAACCCTGCGTCTGTTTAGAAGAATTTGGGAGCGCAGTATGAAACGCGGAGCTGAATCCATGGTCACCAATGCACCATTATAGAATGTGTACCTTTTGACTATTGTACATAATGGTTGATCCAACCCAAAATGCAGCACTTAACATCCTCTCTGAGAAATGAAATAAAAAAAATTGAACAGCAACTTTATCTACGACAAAACGTGTATCTTAATGCATTCTCGTTAACAAGAGATCCTGAAATTTATCTTATATTCCATACTGGAAACATTGCATAGGATGTCGTCTCAAATTGACCTTTAGAGAAACAAATACTGATTTAGCGGTGCACGTTTGATAGAAAGGTTCCAAAATGGCTTGCACTGTGAATATACACTGTAGACGACTAAAGGTACTAGTCTAGCTATGGAACAGTATTGGAACAGTCGTTACTTACCTAAATACACTATTAAGCATCAGTGTCCAGCGACCACACCGTTTACACGCATGCTCTATCCCAATCTTGCTTGGTTAAAATTCTGATATTGTCATTAATGTGGTCTCTAGCGTGTTAAAAAGCTTTTCCTTTGATTTGACCTGGTGATCTAGTTTTTGATCCCACCTAACCAAGATTCGAACTTGACCTGAAGATCATCAGGGTAAAGATTCTGACCAAGTTTCATAGAAATATTTTCATAAATGTGGCCTCTAGAAGGTTAACAAGCTTTTCCTTTGATTTAACCTGGTGACCTAGTTTTTGACCACAGATAACTCAATATCGAACTCGTCCAAGATTTTATTAAGGGTAATATTCTGACCAAGTTTCATTAAGACTGGACCAAAATGTGACCTCTAGAGTGTTAAAAGTCAAATTGTTGACGACGACAGACGGACACAGGGCGATCACAAAAGCTCACCTTGAGCACTTCGTGCTCAGGTGAGCTAAACATCAAGAACTTTATTCGCCCATAAGTTACTTTTTAGGTTGTGTGGTCACATGCATCCATAACAATTTCTGGTCTGTATGACTTCTGGCCGCAGGAAACCTTTCGACTTGTTTTACTTTACAGGGGGTTTGAATGCATAACTGCATATATCACCTAAGCGCAGTATCATATTGATGATATGGTTAGCCGAATCAAATCCTATATGTATTGGGTTTCTGTCTATCAAAGCGTTGTTAGGGCTTGTGCCATTTTGGTATGGATTCTTGTCATACTTACATAAATCATCCTCCGTCAGTACTATCATTACTTTGATTTTTGCTTGAAGGTGATCTTCGGTACGTCTGTCCGTCTGTTCGAATATGTGTCATGCATATCTCAAAAAGTATTTCGCCTAGAGTCATATCAGACCTCATAGGATAGTTTTTAAGCTTGTGATGTTTTGCCCTTGGTGTTTTGATTGGGATTTCACAAAGCCAGACCATGGCCCTTGATTTAGTCACAAATATGCTTACAGTAAAAGGAAGTAAAACGAATTAAGGGTTTGGGTGTTCCTTCAAAAAAGAAGATAAGCTTAAATTTGTGCAATGGTGCATTGACAGCATTATATATTTCGTTACTTCCGTATACAAACCCTATTTTGCTTTTTCTGTTCTTTGGTATTTTGTCATTGCTTATGAACAGCCTTGTTCTTTCAGGATTTCGAACAGCAGAGAATGGTAAAATATGCAAATTTTGAATCTGATAGTTTGTAAAATACACTATAAAATTATTTGAATATGTTGCTGTTTTTGTTTAAGACTTCAAACGTCTGTACTGATGTAGAAAAACGGTTTCATCATGACATGTTTTTGGAAACGGTTTGACAACTTCTGACTTTTGAACATCATGTATCAGCTGGTCATCCCTGTAGCTACAAACAACTTCCTCTAGCATTTTTCAAAACTTAAATAGGCTATTTTAGGACATTAGTTTAAAGATTTGTGCCTTAAGCTTCAAACTATATTGTTAAATTTATAAACAGATACACTAAAAGATTAATGATGAGATTTCAGACTGTTCCATTTCAAGTTGAATAGTTCTTGTTATAAACTGATCCCAGAACGGAATAAGGCCAAACAAGTCAAATGCTTGATGAGTGTACATCCAACAGGAATAGGTTTGTCCACACCGAAAGTGTGTACAACGCACAAGATTATGAGTACACCCACAGACGCATTTTCGCGGGTACAAAGGAGTCATTTTGACCTTCCCCGTTGCCTTATGGAGTTTCTATTGAAATTAGTAATAGTGACAATAATTAGTTAGTGCCTGTTTCGGGTTTTCGACTTATAGACTGACTATGTTAATATGCAACGCACTATACAAAGGACTGCTCTTAGTGCAATTCATAGTTACCTTTTTGCTATCGTTCACATCGGTTTTTCTCCGTTGATCAAACATTCTCTCTGAAAGACATCTCCTAAACCACTGGGCAAAACATCACACGAATGTTTACTGAGTAGTAATCTTCTTAATTAGGTAAAATGTAATGGATCCATAAAGAAATATGAGAGTTATGGCAAACAATAGGAAAACTTTTAAGGTTCTTCACTTGAACCAAATGTCCGAAACAACAATAACAGAAATTATCGCAAAAGTGCAAATTAAATAAAATGAAGCCTGTCCCTGAAAACTTTGAGTCCCCCGGGATCAAGCGTTTTTGTTTTTCCTAAATAATCTGTATGAAGAATCTTCTCAATAACTTGTTGTCAGAGCTCAAAAATATTTTACAGAAATGATCATTTCAAAGTCCTCTGTCAATATTAGCAAAAATTTAGCCAGTTTCTCAAACAAAAAAGGAAAAAAGAAGCGGGGTGGGGGGCAAAGAAGTTGAGTTTTCCTGTATAACCTGTATGGGAAAGAACTTCTAACATGTTTAGCCAGTATTAATCAAACTTCACAGAGCTGCTATCTGAATGGTTCCCTACTACAACAGCTATAATGATATACCTATTGAGCCCTTCGGAACAAATAGGGGCATGACAAAAAGGAATTCTTCAGAACTCTGCTATGAACCTAGTGGCCAGAACTTAAAGTAAACAATTATAATCTGGGAAGCTCTCTAATTTCATTGGATTTTACTGTGACACAAGCTAGAATGAAGTATGTGTTTGATTAATTAAGTTGAGCAGTTAAGAAAGAGTCCATAATAGTGCTGTATCGGTCATCTGAGTTCCTTTAGATAATTCGTGGGACAGGCTTTAAAGTGTTAAAAGCTGCTTTGGTTGAGAGACTCCCAAGAATAGCAAAGGGACCAGAATGACATCCGCCGTGCATCTCTGTGTGTACCATAAAGAATAACTTAACAGGCTCTAACAATTGGAATGTGGAATCTATGTGGCACTAGGGTTATAGCAGGATAGTGTTGATTGCATGCATTTCAATACGTGCGGTTAGCCAGAATAACCTTCCTGTTAAGAAAGTTTGAAATCTCTGCATCCGATAAAGGTACACTGTAGATAATTTTTCCCTGGTTGGCAGGTTTGGTTCATTTTGATCGAGGTGCAAAGTGTTGCTACATTCGCAACTTTGAAAAAAATTGTAAAACAAGTGGCAAATTTCTGTTTTCCACAGACGTTTCCATTCAAACTGCAAGAACTGATGTTAGGAAGCAACAGTTCGCGCTGCACTAAGCATTACAACTTTACAGTTATTTATAGCTACTCCAATCTTAAAAATAAACCTTTATCACTTCGACAGATTAGTGCCCCCTTTTCAGCTACGAATTTCGATGAAAACATTTTTAAAGTGTAGGTGTGATTGTTGATACAATCAACGTTTTGCATAAATCCTGCATATTTTCGACACATGCAAGGATTTTCACAACATTCTAAAAGAGTTATTTCCTTCGAACATTGGGTTTACGAGGAGATACTTTTACCACAAAAGGAGTATAACATTATATATATACTCATTATTACAGCTCTTTCGGCTGAATGAAACTTCATTTGCAACCTCTTAATACCAGAGTGACGAAATTTGACAACTGTGTGTAACAGTCACCATTGTCATGTAATGGAAAAATAGCTTGATGAAATAATGAGAGATACTGTCAAACTCGCTTTATACGAACTCATCCGGACCTAAGAAATATGTTGTTATCGAAATTCGTATTAATGAATGTATGACCAGATAATTTGTCCGAGCAAGTTGGGAAGTATCACCGGTATCATCGATGAATAGATTCCGATATATAAAAGTAGTTAATAGTTTTAAACTGATTAAGTTAATTTATTCAGATAACATTGAACTTACTCAACAAAAGTCATACTTAAACAGGTAAAACTGTATTAATTTAGGTTTTAATGTGCGGTCGAGATCTAAGAGCGCCAAATTATATTCACCGCCAACATTGAAGCTTGTACTATATAACAATCATTCTAAGAGGGATAAAAGTTTGTATATTTTATAAGACACAACCTACCTGTATCGACACTAGAACGTCAATAATGTGTTTAGAATTATTTACATCTCTTTAAATCTTGACCTGTCAATTGATTAAATTGTTTAATATTGACATGATACACAAAGGACCGAGTGTGTGTTGTGAATAAGTGTGAACTACTCCATTGTCCAATTACCATGCGGCACAAGGTTGACAATGCTATTATTTTCAACACATTTTATAACGGCCCCGACTTCTAAAATTAATTCGTATCAAAAGATGGAGAAGTATAATATTTAAGCTTATTGGGACTTCCAAAATGTGTTCTATCTACCGATTCTTCGTATGAAGCGAGTTCGCTATTATCGAAATAATTTTACAAAGAAAATAGAAGGACTCGGCCGGGGAAATCGGACTTTGTTCGTTTAATCTGAAAATTTGTATCAAGCGAGTTCGTATTAAGTGGACTCGATTGTATTTTGATTTTGTTAACAAATATTATGTATATTATATAGTAACCTATTTGACATTATTGTATTATGTTCTCCAAAGAATTATTTGGACTGTTTCATGCATATGTTAAAAGCCTTTACGTTTTTACTGGTATTTTTATATTGTTGCTTTCATGACAGATCATATCAGTTGTGAATCTTATTGATCCTTACTTGCTGTTGTAGACATACTTTTGTGCAAACTATTTAATTATTGCTTTTCAATAACACAGTTAAATCATATTATCTGTCAGAATAATTTGTATATTTGATGTATTGATAACGTAACACACAAACACAGATAGTGCTTTACTCCCTTTGCATGCTACTATTGCTATAGTTATATCTAAATTGCTGTAAATAATAAGATTTGGGTCATTTATGGACAATTTAGGTTAACTAAGCTGGATCCCAGCATCACACTTTATGTCATATACAATAGTTAAAGGGAACCAGATATTTGATAAAGCAAGTACTCGTTGTAAAATACTATGTATATTTGGACCAGTCAGAAAACGTTCTATAAATAGCACCAATTAAAGCTCACGTCTGCTAAGGTATAAATAGGTAGATGGATGACAGAGAAGATCATTCAGTATCCAGCGATCGAAGAAGACACATCGAGGATTCAACTAATTTATCCAAGTACCTTGATAAGGAGGTTATTGCAACTACACTGTCAGGGCGAATAAATTATTAGAAAGAAAACGTTTGAAGTTCATAGACTAAAGAAGAGTAGCAGAATTTCAACAAGGTTTTGAGCTATGGGGCCAGCGGATAGAAGTTTACCTTAAGGGTAGTTGAATGCTATAGACGATAGCAGTATAGGCTGAACATCGGAAAGCTGAGGCAAAGACAAAGGTTTTGGTGATTTACTGAGGGAATAGGAGTGTTCCAGCTCATAGACGAGGTTCAGCATTATTGGTGAAGTACAGCCAAGGCATCGGGGTTATATACCTATATGGTAATTGAATGCTACATATAATAGCATATAGGCGCTGAGCATCCAGGTGTCAGGGCAATTGACCAGTCGCCAAACGTCCGATCGCTCCGCCCCTTAGATCACGTGGTCTGGAAATGCGAAACCTTCGACCAACAAGCTTCAAAACGACGGATTCGATAATGCTGAAGATGATGTCCCTTACGATGTTGGCCAATTATTCTTTCCTTACAAAAGATCATTATAACTAAAAGTTTGCTATTTGTAGTACTAGTATATCAATTCTATGCAATATTTTCGGGACGAACATAACACTATTGAGGTTTACGAGGTTGCAGGTATTTGACTTTTGAATTTGGTAATTCGGAAGTCAAATGTTTAGCTATCAGGCTTCGCGTTGAGTTGTAGTTGTCTTCACTCTCATATGTTTCTCAAATTCTTAAATGTATATTGTATTCGTATATTTGTCAAATTCTCTTCTCAAATTCTATTTTGTATCCTCAAGTTCTATACCGCATTTAAACTTGATAACGTTTCCAAATGTAACACGCTAAAAGAAAATAATATAAACAAGGGTTGCATATTTAACGCAATATGAATGTCTTGAACAAATTTACGTCCGGATTAATATACCTTCTGTCACTTGATACACATTCTTCTAAGTTCTTGATATCATCTATTTATTCATTTTAAATTTACTTATGTTTATTCATGCGGTACACAAACGGCTTCTTTTTGTGGCTATTAAACTGAAATTTTAGACGTGCAACTCAAATCCTTTTTAATGAATTTGCCAATATTATTTATAGGGTGTAGGTATGGGCACCCGCACAGTCTGCACTCTGGTATTTCAGCGGGATTCGCACGAGTCCTGTGCCAAGTTTGGGGATTCTTTGCGATTTTTTCAAATGTCTTAAAGCTTAAATCTTCATTATTTCTTCTATAGGTAGAGATTTTCGAAAAAAAAAAACAACACTAAAGTTCTGACAAAAAAGGTTGTCGACCCGATCAGGGTTTTTTTTTATTTGGGCATATAACGCTTCTGATTGAACACTATTTGTTCATTCGCAAAATCAGTACCTTAGTTTCTTTGGAATTCAATGATTATAAATTATGTTTCAGCTAGATATTTATTTATTACATGTATTTTGTAAATATTCGCCAATTAGCGGTTACGTCGAGTGCAGAGTTTACTTTTTATTTTGTATACATACATTGAAAATGGTGCTACATTTTAATAACTGTTAAATTTGATGCAAGTATAAAGGTCTCCAGTTTATTCATCTTCAGCCGACATAGGTACTTATTATTGTAAAAAGGCAAAAGTTTGCATGTCTCTCGAGGCTTGCTTTTGGTTACGGGAAAGAAATAACTTGCACAACTCCAACTTCACTTCAACAATTTAGCAATAAAACAGAATTTTAACTAGATTTTAAAGACAGATACTTATCTACTAACACCGAAAATAGGAGAGATAGTGTTTGTATACAAATCCGTTGTATATTCTATTTTTAGAACTGATAAGACATAGATCGGGTAGGCAGACGCCGAGCGTCCATGTTTTTAGAAAACAGTTATGTTTTTCTAACAGCTTAAACTTTTTTAAAACACAAATGATATCAATAATTTTTTTGATCAATGAAAAGGATATAAAACTTTTAATTATTATTTCGAAATAAAATGGATAAATTATGAACGCTTAACTTACAATGTTTTTTCTAAAAGTTTGGAGCATCGCTATGTCGCTATTAAAATCATATGTCATTTAAAACGGTAATTCATTTTCAAAAGATATTTGAATAAGAAAATATGAAAATCGTAAGCATTTCAAAACTTTTTGTTATTTTAAAATCCATAGATGAACGAAAAAGTTATTAAAAATTAAAAATTCCGATCCCATACACAAACGATGTAAAATATTTGTTTTGCCCACCACCACATAAAAAGATGTTGATGCGTGACGTCAGGGCGATCACTCCTATTAGCTTGTCAAAGGAAAATGGCGGCGATAAGTGGTCCACACGTGTGTGTTAAATATCGTTATCTGATTGGATCATAGATAAGTTTGATTGACAGGCGGCGACTGGTCAATTGTATAGAGTTGCAACTTCAGTTAAAAGGATAGAGGCCGAGCATTTATGCGATAGGACTCGTATGTTTTGTTTCAAAGACATTGTCTGACGGGAACTTCAACAAAAAGTCCAGTTTAGTATAGAGTCTCCAGCCTATAGGAGTTTGAGCTTATTATTATTAATTGAAGATTAATAGTTTGAAACATTTAGTTATTTGCCTGATCCCTGAAATAATTGAGCTCCTAATAGATATTATTTACGCAAGGTAGACAGAGGAAAACTCTGTATATATGATATTTGGTCCCACCAGCTATACGTTTTAACAAAGGACATTCTACATCGTTTGTCAGCTAGTCCAGGACATAGACACCTTAGTGATTGGACCCATTTCATTGTTCAAGATACTAAAGGCGTAGGCACTTCCCTGGGTCATATAACTCTTAACCTGATATTTTCATATTTTCATTTGATGTAACAGTAACTTTATGACAGTAATAATTCATTATTATATGGTGCTTATTTAGATCTACTTTAATACTGTTCTTACAACTATTGGTTTTGTTGCTGTTTTTCCGGACTACATAGTTATAGCATTCAAATACTGCACCAAACGTAACATCATATTTTGAACTTATGGTGTCATATTAACTGACGTCATGACGTCATACATATGTTTGTATACATTGTATGTTTGCCTTAAGAAGTATTTTAATACCAAACGCGTTGCAAACTTGAGTTGTCTTCCTTCTTTAATTATATCAGACTAGACGTTCAAAGTCTTGACCACATATCTTCCTATGGGAGCCATACATTTCACAACATATCTTAACATCGTCTCTATTCAACTTTCTTGCCAAACTTATGACCATCAAATACGTCGGAAACAAATTACATTAAATCAGGTTTTCCAATTTGTGTTTCATGATTTTTTTATGCGCATCAGAGCTACTCTATCCAGCTCTGTGAAACAAAATTTTAAACATTCTGCATGTAAAGGATTCAGTTCATCATATTCGTAATGCAAATCCACCATTGTATTCCTTCACGTCTAAAACTTCCTCTAGAAAGCCTCTATCATTTGATTAGAAACAATTCATCAATAAAAAAATAACTTTTGAGACCAGACACACTATCGGTATTATTGTGTCCTAAATATTAAGACAAAATGTCTCTAATAGGCTTCCGTAGGCTTCCATGTCAATATTGATTTATAACCATTCAATTCATACAAAATAATGTTTAAGCTAAACTTGTAACTTGATACACTGTAAAATATAAATAGAATACCAGGTAATGAAAAAGAAACTGGAATTGATTTAAAGACATGAATTTGTGAATTTATATCGGAGGAAAATACAGCATTTTATTTCATAATCACTCAAAAATAAAATGTTGAATTCAAAATGGAGACCGTATCAAGTTCTAATTGTGAAATCGGTGTTTTGTTATAGAGACTTAGAGATCACGGCAAAATAATGGTAAGAGTTTTGTACCTGAGAATTCTGTGGTGTCATATTTCTGCATTCACTTAAACAGATAGTTTTCGCGAAAATTCGTACAGTTTTCGTGAAAATTAAAAAAAAAAATTACACGAAAAGAATCTCTTGTTCTAAGTGCAAAAAAATGCCGATAGTGCCAACTACTGCATACGGTAACAGATACAAAATGAACAAAAATAATAAATAATATAATAAAATACGTTGATTTTGTAACCCATCTGAATGTAATAATTGAATATCTATAAGTTTAAGACACTCTTAGGGGTGGTGGTCGGGGATTGAGATGAATATGACACACTTCATTACGTAGAGGGGACTATTTTGTTATCTTTATACGGTTCAAGGCATAGTTGACATAAATAGCCGCCGGTTTCTTTTTGCCACGCCAGTATTTGTCAAATTCAGCCCATATTTAAACGCGCTGTCCAAAAATGAAATTTGCCTTAAATTGTTACATTAACCCACCTATTTTAAAGTTAGTATGTTTTGATATAATATCATTACTAGTCTTTTGTAAATAAGTACGAGAATATTGCAAAAGACCATTTTGTCATGGCAAGAAAATTCGCCATTTTGCCATGGCAATTATTTTTCAGTTTTCTTAAAAAATGATTTTTACTATTTCCAAACATATGTATAGGTAGAAATATGATGTTCCATATTAATTACTTAGTTGTTTTTTTTTATTTTGCCATGACAAAAAATTGCCTTGGCATTTTTGCCATGGCAAGATTCTGCCTTGGCAATTTTGCCATGGCATGGTTCTGCCATGGCAATTTTGCCACGTCAAAATTCTGAAATGGCAACTTAGCCATGGCAAGATTCTGCCATGGCAATATTTTTCGAATTTTTCAAAGGAAGGTTTTTAGTTCTAGTGATTATGAAATACAATTCAAGCAGGAACAGAAATGGTTTAAAGTTTCTTATGATAGCACATTTGAATTGACAAGCGCAAAATCTTGCTACATAGATTGTCTCACCATTGTTTGGATGAATGCTTATTGATTTTCAGTGGCAAGGAGTAGTTTTGTACTTCCTTTGTTTAATAAATGAAGTGAGCAAACATTTATACGCAATTGCTTATTGCTTATTACGATCAGTAGATAATCAATTTAAAATAGTGTATATTATCAAACGTCTTCAATACAGAGACTTTTATGAAAGTTATTATTATTAGACAAAATAAACAGCAAAATTTCTAACTGATTTATTATGTACAGAGCATCTGGCTACATAGATTTTGCCACTATTGAATTGATTTATAGGTTTGGACAATAATAGTTATTATTATGGACCGTGCCTATTTTCTAAAAAAAACTGACTAATAATAGTATAAAACTTCAAAGTTGAGAAACTTTATAAACAGCTGCTTATTAATGAAAATTATAGAAATAAGGATTGACATAAATGCTTTCCGGAAAAGGTGAAGAATGCCGAAATCGTATACAGAGAATATGTTATTTGCTGATAATATCATTACGGGTCCACTATCTTATGTCAATACTCTTGATAGTTTGAAGTATACTTCGAACACAATACAAGTAATTCAGTTTGACGAGCTAGATTTGTGACACTGGTCTACCGACCGGCTTTTGGCTGTGCACTTTGTCTCATCACCATTTGCATATATACCAATGTTTTTGTCTACTTTTCCATGCATTTGCATTAATTCACAAGGTACACCTATTTTACAATGATTCTGCTTAGTTTTGTTGCAAAATATTGAGAAAATGTAGAGAAATGACAATTCATTATAGGCCACCCAATCCACAAATATACGCGAAATTTAGCCTTGTGCAAGCAATTTTTCAATTTGTGTTAGCTTATTCGTGAAACTTTCATTCAAGATCCATTTAATCGTTACGTTGTTTGTCATTTTCGTTCAGAAACATGCTAATTTCAATAATATTTAGACAATTGTAGTGCTATAATGCGAGAAAAGACATTTACTAGGTCCTAAAACGGACCAAAATAGAGTCACCTGGTCGAAAATTCGATCTAAATTCCAAAAACACAAGACATTTAAGAGTTTTCAGCTATTTGTGACCCTTTTACAGCATAAAGAATAGATTAATGGCATTTTCATTGATTTTCGAGGAGTTTGAAACAATACCATGTATTTCCCCTCATAGGCTGAACACCACTAAATCCAGTTGTTCTTTATTTCATATAAAATCCACTTACTTCATAACGGATTTTCGACATTTTCTAGCATATCAGATTTTCAGAGACTTATATTCCCGTAAAGAACTAGATCGCTACTTTAGAAAAACAAAAAGAAAAGGGGGTGTTAACTTTTATATAAGAAAACTTCAATTCGCTAAATACAACCCGCTGAATTTACTACTTTTCGCTTCTTTCAATTTCTTTTTTCGAGACATTAAATTCTTACGCCGCCATTTTTACCTAGCATGCAATAGGAACATGCCGATTTCAATAGAAGGCAAAGTGATATATACTGAAACGCGGTAGGGTAAAAGTAAGCACGCTGCTGTTGAGAAAAGGCACTAAGAAAGGAAAAAAGAAAGATCAGCGCTATTTATATTTGGACTACTTATGACTAGATTAGCGGAGGCTTACATTCTATTTGGTAATGATCAGCCTAAAAAAAAACGTAAGTTGTTAGAATATCAAAAATGGTTTAAATCTCATAGAAGCAATGTCAGTCCGTCAGTCCGTAACTTTTAGCACCCATGCTTTATCTTCAGTCCCACGACATGACAATAGAATACGTACAAACTTTGATCTTGTAGTCTAAGATTATTGCCAAACATCACGTTTAATGTAGACACCGCCTTTTGAAAACTAAGACATGAATTTATAATCCTTTATGTAATAGGCTTAGATCATCAATAGTAAAATAATGTGGTGTTTGCTTTAAGCCTAACGGAAGTTATACATTCTATTACATGTATACTTTTTAAAGGCAGCAGTCTTGACATGTATAATTATCTACATACTAATTTCTTGAACATACTGAAAAAAGAGGACGATGATCATCTTACCTTTATAGTTTGCTTGAACTTGTTTTGATAGAGGGTCACGCAAGAAATATATCTGTGAAATTATTTTGAAATAGAGTTTTTTGACAGGAAGATTTTAAAGTTTCCACTAAAATGATACGGGATGGTAATGTCGTGTATTTGAGGCGTTGGATAGGGGTTGGGTAGAGGTGGGGAAGGGAATAATAATAATAATAATAATAATATTAATACAGACATCTAAAATATAGTAAACAAGTAATTTTAAGGGAGGAGGTGATTGATGTGTGGGGTGAGTGTAGAAGAGGACTGAGGGGGTCATTTTTGACAGGGAGGACGATAATGTGATACTAGGAGACAAAGTCAACAAACTAAAAGTAAACAAAATATCAAGGTACCCCTCGGTATTTGAAATAGTGCAATAAGGCCACTTAGAATCTTTAGCTGGATAGTCGCCTTATAACCTTTACTAAAATTGCAACACAGAAATAGAACCCATGATCACTTGACAGGAAAGCATTCGTTTTCCACAGCTTCACTGGTATACAGGAACACTTCATGAACAGATTTAAATCTCATTTGTGCACGGGCACAGACGTTTTCAAGGTCGGTGCAGTTTGCATTTCTTACATGTGCATCAGTTTGCCATTGGTTGTCTTTCAACATAATAGAGTGCGATCCCTCGGCGGCAAGCCTTTCTATATCGCATATATTACACATTTTTCAGTCGACACACGATGTCAAGTGATCGAGACGTGATGTCGTGTGCTCGAATTAAAATGTCGAATGCTGGAGATAAAATGACGTGCTCTCATGATGGGATGCCGTGCAATTGAAATAACATGTCTTGCGCTCAAAATATAATGTCATACTGTCGAGATAGATGTTGCGCACTCGATATAAGATGTTGTTCCCTCGAAATAAGACATAGGATGCCATACGATCGAAGTAAAATGTCTTGCGCTCGAGGTAAAATGTCATGCTCTCGAGATAAGAAGTCGTGCCCTCGAGTTAAGATATTGTGTGCTTGAGATGTAGAACGCACGAGATAATTTTTCTATAAGACGGGAGAGTTATGATGGTCTAGATCACTGGCACCAGAACAGAAAGAAAATGCCTCTTTACATGTTATACCTTACCCCTAGGTATTCTATAAGAACCATGGTCATGAAGGGGAAAATATGCTATCCCGTTTCAATCGCACATTTCATACCTAAAACACGCAGTTCTGTAAATGTGTACTATGGATATCAAACAAGTGATAATTTATCTTCCATTGTGTACCGGTCACATTTCTTCAATACTTTATATCTTAGAAAAACAACGCGTAGTTTATAGTGTTTCAACGTTACACAAAAAAACTTGCTTGAACTTCCCTGGTGAAGTTCCGTTCAAGATTACAAAACCATTCTGATTGGCTGTTGTGAAAATGTATGTCAATCGTCATTTTTCTACACGTGTTCGCTAAAATGTGACAATGCAGCATAAATGTGGAAAATGAATAAAATAAACAGAACAGATGTAGACCTATGTATGATTTCAAATTAAATATCATATACAAGATAATTTCATTCATCATTTCGTGTTTTAGTGTAAAACTGTGAATTTTTTAAATTCTGTTTTTGTTTGTTCACATGTCGCCTAACATGTGCACACTGCCGTGACCTCTAGACCGGATGTTCATTAGGGAAGTTCACGCAAGTTTTTTCTGTAACGTTGACGAAAGCATAAAATATGTTGATAATCTCAGCAATATGGAATATTGAGACAATGTGACTGGTGCACGATGGAAGATATATTATCTCTTGTTTAATATACTAGGTACTTGCACCGAACTGCGTGTTTTAGGTATGAAATGCGCGATTGAAACGGGTTAGTATATTTTCCCCTTCATGACCATGGTTCTTATAGAATACCTAGGGGTAGGATATAACATGTACATAGGCATTTTCTTTCTGGTCTGGCACCAGTGATCTAGACCGATAACTTAAGTCTCACAACTGGAAGTCTTGCATCAACCTAAAATTTTTTACAACATGAAACTTTGACGTGACAAAACGCAAAACAAATCACAATCAACCTACAATAAATTACTAACAAATGTAGATGATAAGATGACGCATCTTTCGATATTATAGAAATTCTTTAACACAAATTTAGCTTAGCTATAGTGTTTAAAAGTGGTTATATAGGGATTTTATCTGACTTTTATTCATAAAATAAAATTTTTCACACTGGAAATGACATGTCAGTTCTCAAGGCTGTATACAAGGATATAACACTGATGTTACTTATGTTACTTGTGTCTGAGGAAAGGCTTCGAATTGTAGTCAAAATGTTACGCATGTCTCCCTCCCAAACCCCCCACCCGCACTATTTTAGCTCACCTGTCACGTAATGACTAGGTGAGCTTTTGTGACCGCTTGATGTCCGTCGTTCGTCGTGTGTCAACAATTTGTAAAAAAATCTTCTTCAGAATCACTGGGCAGATTTACACCAAACTTAGCAGGAATAATGCTTGGGTAGTCTCCTTTCAAAATTACCCAAATAATTTAATTCCACACAGAACACTGGTTGCCATGGCAACCGAAAGGAAAAACATTAAAAATCTAATATTAAAAAATTAGATCAAAATCTTAAAATAATGTTAGCCGGATTTAAGAAAAAAATATTTTGTAGAAATGGTCTCTGGGTGACCCTCTACCAAAATTGCCTAAGCCATTCTGTTTCGGTAAAAAAACATGGCCACCGGGGAAGGGGAGGGCAAATTTTCCCTATATGGCTATACTGTAAATTTCAAAATCACTGGGCATATTTACACTAAATTTCACAGAAATGACCCTTGGGTGCCCCCTATCAATATTGTTCAAAGAATTGAATTCCATGTAGAACTCTGGTTGCCATTGCAACCGAAAGGAAAAAACTTTAAGAATCTTCTTGTCCAAAACCACAGTAGCTAGGGCTTTGATATTTGGTAGGTTAGTTCAAACTATCTCCCTAGTGTCAAATATGGTCCCGCCATAGGGGTCATATGGTTTACATACACTTATGCCGGAAATTTTTTTGAAAATCGTCTTGTCCAAAACCATAGGGCCTAGGGCTTTGATTTTTGGTATGTATCGTCATCAAATAGTCCTCTACCAAGTTTATTCAAAGTATCCCCCTAGGGTCAAATATGGCCCCGCCCCAGGGGTCGCATGGGTAATATAGACTTACATAGGGAAAACTTTGAAAATCATCTTGTCCAAAACCACAGGGTCTAGGGCTTTGATATTTGGTATGTAGCATCATCTACTGGTCTTTTATGAAGTTTGTTCAATTTATATCCCTAGTGTCAAATATTGCCCCGCCCAGGCCCGGGTAATATGGTTTATATAGACTTGTATAGGAAAAAAACTTTAAAAATCTTCTGGTCTGAAACCACAAGACCTATGCCTTTGTTGTTTTATATGTAGCATTGCCTTATGGTCCTCTGCCAAGATTGTTCAAAATATTACCATGGGGTGAACAGAGGCCCTTCCCTGGGGATTCATAGTTTTACATTATATTTATATAGGAAAAACTTAAAAAATCTTCTTATTACATGAAACTGGAAGGTCTAGGCTTTTGATATTTGGTATGTTGCATTGCCTTGTGGTCCTCTGTACCAAGATTATTCAAATTATGCCCCTTAGTTGAAAAGAGACCCCACCTGGGATGTCCCAAGTTTTACATAGACTTATAATGGGGAATATCTAGGCAGAAGGCCTTTGATATTTGGTATGTATCATTGCCTAGTGGGGTGAAAAGAGGCCTTGCTTTCTTTAAGATACAGCCTTGAAATTTGGGTGACATGTACAGTTTTGCACACTGATCTTAAATCTGAGCTTCACTGAGCATGAATGTCACCTACTGACCTATTTTCTTAATATTTTAGCATCAGTTTGACATTTGATACATACAGTTCATATTACTATCACAGTGGGCGATCCTGGGTATGTTACATGGATATTAGTTATGTTACGTGTGTCTGAGAAGAGGCGTCATTTTGTAGCCAAAATGTTACACATGTTACGCCTCATTTCTTAAATTCGGCCGAAATACGTCTTAAGTAGTGTTATAAAGATGTAACAAGGATGTAACAAGGATGTTACTTATGTTAAGTGTGTCTGAGAAGAGGCGACTTTTTGTTGTCAAAATGTTACGCATGTTACACCTCATTTCTTAAATTTGGCCGAGATACGTCTTTAGTAGTGGTGCATAGATTTAGCAAGAATGTTACAAGGATGTTACATGGATGTTACTTATGTTACGTGTGTCTGAGAAGAGGCGTCTTTTTGTAGTTAAAATGTTACGCATGTTACACCTCATTTCTTAAATTTGGCCGAAATACGTCTTTAGTAGTGTTATATAGATGTAACAAGGATGTTACAAGGATGTTACAGGGATGTTACTTATGTTACGTGTGCCTGAGAAAAGACGTCTTTTTATAGTTAAAATGTTACACATGTTACACCTCATTTCTTAAATTTGGCCGAAATACGTCTTAAGTAGTGTTATATAGATGTAAAAAGGATGTTACAAGGATGTTACTAATGTTAGGTTTGCCTGAGAAGAGGCGTCGTTTTAAAGTTAAAATGTTACGCATGTTACACCTCATTTCTTAAATTTGGCCGAAATACGTCTCTAGTAGTGTTATAAAGATGTAACAAGGATGTTACAAGGATGTTACATGGATGTTACTTATGTTACGTGTGTCAGAGAAGAGACGTCTTTTTGTAGTCAAAATGTTACGGATGTTTCACCTCATTTCTTACATTTGGCCGAAAAACGTCTTTAGTAATGTTATATAGCTGTAACAAGGATATTACAAGGATGTTACATGGATGCTACTTATGTTACGTGTGTCTGAGAAGAAGCGTCTTTTTATAGTTAAAATGTTACGCATGTTACACCTCATTTCTTAAATTCGGCCGAAATACGTCTTAAGTAGTGTTATTTACATGTAACAGGGATGTTACATGGATGTTACTTATGTTACGTGTGTTTGAGAAGAGGCGTATTTCTGTAGTTAAAATGTTACGCATGTTACACCTCATTTCTTAAATTTGGCCGAAACACGTCTTGAGTAGAGTTACATAGATTTAGCAAGGATGTTACAAGGATGTTTCATGGATGTTATTTATGTGACGTGTGTCTGAGAAGAGGCGTCTTTTTGTAGTCAAAATGTTACGTTACGCATGTTACACCTCATTTCTTAAATTCGGCCGGAAAACGTCTTTAGCAGTGTTATAAAGATGTAACAAGGATGTTACAAGGATGTTACATGGATGTTACTTATGTTACGTGTGTTTGAGAAGAGGCGACTTTTTGTCGTTAAAATGTTACGCATGTTACACCACGTTTCTTAAATTTGGCCGAAAAACGTCTTTAGTAGTGTTACATAGGTTTAGCAAGGATGTTCCAAGGATGTTACATGGATGTTACTTATGTTACGTGTGCCTGAGAAGAAGCGTCTTTATATAGTTAAAATGTTACAGATGTTACACCGCATTTCTTAAATTTGTCTGAAAAACGTCTTTATTAGTGTTATATAGATGTAACATGGATGTTACTTACGTTTCGTCTGTCTGAGATGAGGCGACTATTTGTAGTAAAAATGTTACGCATGCTACTGAACACTACTTAAACGTCTTTACATGTTACTTAATGTTACATCTTGTTACTTGATGTTGTTCCTGTAACAAATGCAAAGTATGTCACCAAATTGGGCCAATTTTATGCCCTATCTCAGTTTAACTCAAGAGTTAAAACATAGGTTACAGGTAACCCAAAACAAGTTAATCAGATTTATTTTCAATTTAAACCCTAGGTCACATATTGATAAAGAACATTTTGTACGCCTTAAATGGTTACCAGCGGCAAGTAGGGTCAATCAGATAACTTCTATGTCATGTCTTTAAGACGCACTCTAATATTGCTCCTACTTATATGAGAGAGCATTTTATTCCTATTAATGCAGTACATAAGTACCCCACAAGATTTAGTGTAAAAGTTGATTCTACTTAGGACAATATGGACAATTCTTATTTAGACTGTAAACGTTTTGATATTCCAAACGTGAAAGGTTTCGGTAAAAACTCTTTCGCATATAATGGTTGTAACCTGTGGAACAGCTTGCCAAAAAACTGTTAGAAATGCAACAGAAATTTCAACATTTAAGTCAAAGGTCAAAGAACACCTGATTAGTATTATCTGAAATTGTTTTAACCATTTGTAAGTTTATTCGGATAGATATATGCTCTGCTAGTCATTTTTGTCAGATGTTTCATGGCATGATTTTACCATATCTTACATCATGTTTTAACTTCAAGTATTACATAAGTTGCAGTACTGCGCGCTAGGACTGCCCAGGCAGCGTATTTGTTACCTAACTTTACTATTTAATTTTGCAATATACAGAATAATATATTACATAATGATATATAATACTTATTTTTTTAATCCATCTATTGTGATGATGTTAGTTTTTTTTATGATTTTATATCTATGAATTAATAACCTAAGTCTTTCTTTTTTTCTGTAATATGTCTTCCCATGTCATACAATAGATCAAAAGGATTTAAAATTACCAAGACAACACATTCTTTACTAGTTTCGACCTTTATGTCTTCGTCAGAAATAACAACGTACAATACAAACGACGTCACGTCCGTTTGGACGCGAACGTCAACGTGACAAAAAGCGCAAATATAGAATATATTTGTATTAATGTACATATAGATACGGATCATAATGATATGGCGGGTATTTATCGAAAACATATTTCTTCAGTGTGAAGCAGAGAAAAAATAAAACCCAACATATCTACATGACACATTTTGAAGTATACATGTGAAGCATAAGCGAGAATTAACAATAGATCTACTTTTAATTATATAAATAGTAAAATAACATTAATTTAAAAGCTAACAACACATATATAATTACAGAAACAATAAAAAAATTTAAAAACTTTCATTGAAATGCGATTTAAAGACAAAATGCAGTCAAACGGCGGAAAAGGGGACTTTTGAAGCAGTAATAAGGGGAGGTAATAAAACGGCAATAAAATATCAAAATGCTGGAAAATAGAGCAGATATATAATCTTAACTTTTACATTAATTATTAATATTATTTTAAAGTTAGAAAATATATTAAAAACAATACTATACAATGATAATATTTAAGCTGTAGGGATATTATGAAAGTGTTAGTATATAAAACCCCATTAAATGTTAACCGTTAACTGTAGTCACACAGTAAACAATACGCTGGTGTTCATGCCAGATGGGTGCACGGTATTTAACCGGTGAGTCCAGGACGTTTTTCACGTAATAACCTATCTAAATCATTATCAACAATGTCAGTTGGTAAAAACCTGAAATCATCTAAATTGTGATGAGTACTGTTGAAATGTGCAGCCACGCTACTAGCATATGCAGGATCGCTGAAATTGTTAATGTCAAATTTATGACTGTTCATGCGTTTAGAATACAATAGTATAATACACAATGGAAATAAGAGATGGTTTCTTTCTGGGTTTTTTTTGTGTTATCATTGTGTTATAATGTATATGAGATGACTTTATTTAACATGCATACTTGTTCACTGTCCAATGACATAACTGACATCGTCCACACGCATGCTCTTTTCCATACTTTCTTGTATCTAAGGTCTATCATCGAAGATCTAAGATCCAAGTTCTATTTCTTGTTATTTAATTCTAGAAAATGATAACTTCAGTAGGCTTCTGTTTCAATATGCTGAATTAATTCATTTAATATATACCTCAGCTTAAAGACGCTCGCTGCAGTTTCGTCATTTTTTTCGCAGTAATAGATTTTGATGAAGTGGTCTATACTTATATTCACCCTATTCTTTTCAGTTGAAAATTATGACGTTCATTTCGTATGAACAGCACAAGGAAATGCGCGGAAGTTACGTCAACGCTGCTTAGTGATCACTGGCCGCTGTTTTGACAACGTCCGCATATACCAGGGGTGTTCAAATATGAATGCAACTAGACCAATTTTCAGAAGTGCTTATCAAACAATGCCATAATACTTATCTCAGTCCTTCAAAATACCCACCACCATTTGTATATAAAGTTTCAGTCTTTTTATCTAAATTTATAAAGGCGTTTTCATAATCTGGGGTGGGTGGGGATGGCATATAGATTTGTTGTCCGTCCGTCCGTCCTTCCGAGAATGTTATGTCGCGCCTAGCTCAAAAGTATTTGACGTAGAGTCACTCATCTTTATGAGAATGTTGCTCAGCATGTGTAGTTGTGCACCTGGGGTTTCGCGTCCAGATTCATTAAGTCGTGTAGGAGTTATGGCCCCTGACTTTGTAAAAAATGGTCATTTTAGTGTTGTGTCGCGCCTAGCTCCAGAAGTATTTGTCGTAGAATCACAAAACTTTATAGGAATGTTGGTCAGCACGTGTAGCTGTGCACCTGGGGTTTTGCGTCCGGATTCATTCAGTCAGGTAGGAGTTATGGCCCCTGACTTAGTAAAAATTTGGTCATTTTAATGATTTGTCGCGCGTAACTCCAAAAGTATTTGACCTAGAGTCACCAAAGTTTACAGGAATGTTGGTCAGTATGTGCAGTTGTGCACCTGGGGTTTCGTGTCCGGATTCATTCAGTCGTGTAGGAGTTATGGCCCTAACTTTGTTAAAAATTGGTCATTTTAATGTTGTGTCGCGCGTAGCTCCAAAAGTTTTTGACCTAGAGTCACCAAAGTTTACAGGAATGTTGGTCAGCATTTGTTGTTGTGCACCTGGGGTCTCGCGTCCGGATTCATTCAGTCGTTTAGGAGTTATGGCCCCTGACTTAGTTATTTGATCCGTGTCCTTTGTCATGTAGTGGGGGCATATGTGTGTCATTGACACATTTCTAGTTTGCTCTGTATCTCTCGCTTGGGCTCATAAAAGTGAATACGGGTCTCATCGCCAGTGATGATATTTGCGAAAGATCGATCGTTGTATTTAAGGAACTGTTTCAACAATTGTCTGGCGATTCTTACCCGATCAAGTTTTTGCTCTTTTGTAAGGAGATGGAGTATCTATCTGGCACTTATCCTTCTCGTTTTTAAATCTCGTCTGGGAATTGTATAAGCAGCTCCTACTGAGATACGAACGCATTTATCTATATGCGTAGTTATAAATCTGTGCGATACATGTACCTCGTATTACGTGCAAATCGTGGATAAAGGCGAGATATTGGCCTAATTGCATTTAATTTTAACACCGCTCGTAGTCAGGCAGAACGTTCCTTGGATTCCGTCTGGTGAACAAAATGGCCGTGAAGCTGATTTTAAAATCCGAAATGCAACAAAATATGTGCAATATTATTTACAAATGGAAAGGAAATATAATGTAAATATAAGAAATGAAACTTTTTCTCGGTGTACATGCGAAATGAACAAAAGAATATGATCGGAAGATTAAACATGAATCGCTAGTCATGCATTTGCCGATCCTATTTTGTCGTTCACTTCGAATGAACACCGAAACAAACTTCATTTCTTAAGTATTACAAGATCATATTATGATGTATTGAAAAATGAAATAAAAATACTAGGTCAGCAGCACTGTTTTAGTTTTATTTGTCCCCAGATATGATGCTATTTTGAACATTTTTCAAAATTTCCATACTCCTACCAAGTATATCAGTAAAGAACAATAACTAGCATGACTTTGAAATCTAAGCATTTTATAACAGACAACAATATTTTTAGTAGAAAGATGCTCAAAGAAATCAAAAGAAATTGGTTGTTCAGCAAACCCAATGGTTATTCTTTCATATTATTGTCGATCATCTTAAGTTAGCATTTCTGCTATTTTATCGAGTTTCACATAATAGAACTAAATCAAACTCTGCACATGTATTTGCTTATGTCTACCTAATCTAAAACATAAAGAAAATGTCACCATATTAGTTTTGGCTGAAATTAACTTACAATGAGGTTGGGTGTGGCGGACATTTATAGAACGCAGGTTGGTACGAAATACGTAATCAATTTTTATTTCGAAAAAGGGCATACATTCTGCCAAACTCTTTGACAGTATTCTGTTTTTGTCCACAGATTAAGGCAAATAAAGAAAGAATCATTCCGGCTGCTGCATCTTTATCCTTTAACATATTGATCTTAAAAGCAATAGGGCTTATCTACTCCATTTGGCCAGTCACCCTTCCAAGATTTTAAGGTGTTATTAAAAGGCTTCTCCACCAATGCTACGGAAACTGTTTTCAGTGTTTATGCGTCAATGATTTGAACATGTGGACTACTAGTATAACTGGGCCTAGTGCATTTCTATCTAGTTGATTGATGAACATGCTTTATACATATAAGCAAATATTACATCCCTTGCAGAAGTATATATTCTTATCGCCTTGCCAAATTTCTTAAAGAATTACGGGAGTGATAGTCAACGATTTTCATTTAAAAACAATAAAAACATATAAAAGAAGGAACCAATATCCAGGGATAAATGCAGCCAGTATTGCATTCACAAATGTTTTCCTTGAATTGACTGGGTGGCATTGTTTTTGACCATAGATGAATACTAATCGAACCTGACTTAGGTTCCAACAAAACAATCTTTCTGATTAAATTTCATGAATGTCCAGTGAAAACGGGTTACCAAGTTTTTGCCCCAGATGACATATTCAAACCTGACCTTGATTCGATCAAGATAAACAATCTGATCAGATTCAATATGCAGCCCATATTGCATAAATAAGTGTGTTCTTTTGATTTGAAAAAGTGACCTAGTTTTTGAACCCAGATGACATAAAAAAAAAATTATTCTGATTAAATTTCACGAATAACAGTGATCGAACAATGCGGTTGTTCCTAATACCCGTACCGTACATCAATATTTGGGGACAATCTGTTTTGTACGGAGAATGGCGGAAATGTATGGAAACTGAAGTTTATTTTAGATACTATATTTCGCTTCGCGATTGTATCATATTTTCGTATATTATTATTATTATAGTTTTACATGAAAGTATATAAATGTTGACACAATACTAATTCAATAATTTTAATAAATCATTAAATATAGATATATCAAATTATCAAAATAAGCGGATTTTTTGTTTGCGTGTTTCTGAAGTGTTTTGATGTCATGGGTGTAGGTTTCCACCATTCTCCCAACAAAACCGATAGTTCCCGTATACGGATGTACGGTACGGGTACATTACGGGGACTAGGAACAACCAAATTCGCACTGTGCCTTGAGGAAAATATCGACCCGTCCGAAAAAACTACCGCTAGCGCCTTCAAAATTAAACTTGTATCTTGATACACACTATATATCAACAATACCATAGGTAGTAAAACAGATAGAGGAAGTGATCTAAAGAAATAAATGTGTGAATTATTGGTGTGAATATACAGCATTTTATATAATAATTTTAATCAAACGATACTTAAAAAATTAAATCAACCTCTGTTTGAGTACAAGACGATTAATAATGAAAATTTCTTCCGATTGAAAATGTTAAATACAAAATGGAAGATGATAGAAAGATCTTACTGTAAAATCGAGATTTGTTATAGATATATAGAGAACTTTTTCACGTCAAAATTATGGTAAGTTTTGTACTTGTGAAGTCAGTTTGAAAAGGCCGTCATTCTTGTGTCTTTTTTATTGGCTTTAACGTCACATCGACACAACCATAGGTCACAAAGTTACTTTCAAGTTTTTGATCGATGAAGGATAGTTTCATCTTAAACGGGCACCTTGGTAGACCTTCCGTAAGCTAGCTGGATGACATAAAGTAAATAAAGAATTCCACGTCCCAAAGCGAGGCTCAAACTCACGGTGAGGGACAAATGTTTGTTGCTGACAGCGCTTATTGTCAAGTGATGTCGTAATAAGATAGATAACACAGGTCAATGAAACACTTTATAGATATACAACAATTGATGCTTTTATTATTTAACTATGATTTAAGTTTTGAAAGATACCATAACAAGTGTTATAATAAATACGTATATAAATGCGTCTGTTAAAATTGTGTAGATAAAGGAATGAAAATGATAATAATTTGATATTTATGGAGGACCGGTGCACCAAACTGATTGCAAAATAGTTAATGAAAATGCTATTTGCCAATTTCTGAATATAAATAATGTAGGAATAATACACGTTTTTTGTTTGTGTATTAACGTCTGCAGAAGCCCGCGGGATTGTTTGTGACCGAGACCGAAGGTTGAGGTCACAAACATATCCCAAGGGCTTCTGCAGGCGTTAATACACAAAACAAACGTGTATTGTCGCTATTCTTGCATAAAAAACTTTACACGACGACTAAATGCATTGTTTTTATATGTGATGACTACATTTTTTATTTACCATTCTTGTTGTTCTTGGAAACGGTAAACATGTTTTAAATATCCATAACCGGGGCACACATAACAACAACACTACTAAAAGCGTGATTTGAAGGTTTTTGAGCATCTTATTTTTATTTTTAGTTATTACAAACGTTACATTACACATAATTTTGCATATAACTTAAACATTTGATAAACAGGAACACAATTATTTTAAGAATAACAACTTCACATTCGAATTATTTTGAGTACGAACAAACAGAGTACGGATGAGTACGAAGCTAGCGACTAGCTTTCGAGGTTTATTATATGAATTCTGCGAACAATCAGGTAAAAACAAACCGACTGATACTAACAAAAATCATTAATATAATACCTAAAAACGGGCAATAGCACAAGTTACACGCGATACTTATTTATTCACAGCTATTTACAATAACTGAACAGACGCTTTGCAAAGGGAGTAAACTCTAAGAGAAGCTAGTGCGTACATTGATGGGGGCAGTACGTTTGGAGTTGGAAACTGATACAGCTAAACATACTATGGATTACATTGTATCTATAATGCTACAAGAAGAGGTTATTATGGAAGAAACAAGATGCAGATGCCAAATATCAGTCTGCGCAGAAATACATACATACGTCCCTGGCAAAGCATTTCAAAAATAAAAATCATGTATTAACAGCACGTGAATTGCCTTGTTTGCACACGATTTTCTCCCGTTTATACATGGGCGGATCCAGTGAAAAAAGTAGTTTTTATGCAAGAATGAAAGTCAAACGGTAATTGTCAAACGATAAACGATAAACGATAAACGAATGCTAATTGTTGGCAAATGCGAAATGCTAATTGCTAAGTGCTTCTTTCAAAAGAGCTGAAACTAAGCTAAGTCAAAAAAAGGAAAATCTTTAAATGAGTTGGTCGGTATCGTCTTTCTAATATCTGTTCTAAAATTTATACATATACATGTACATGCATTCAAGACCAATTGGTCAGTTTCACGTGAGCGAATTAGGGTCACTATGGCCCTCTTGTTTATTTTTAAAGATCTCAAAGGGTTGTTACAGGAACTTTGTTATGATTCAAATCGATTTTCAGAGGGCATTCCCATAATAAAGGGATATGTTGGATTATCTTTTTTATCAGTGTAAACGACAACGTGAAAACAACTTGATTTTAGGACATTATTGTCTTATTCAACTGATGATGTTGTAAAATGCATGAAAACACTGTTAAGAATTTGGGGGACCAAGTAGTGAAAAAAAATAGTTGTTGCTACGGCTTGGCAAATTTAATATATATATAAAAATTAATTAATTTTGTCTCGCAAAGTAATTTGCGATTTTTAAAAAGAATTAGGCATTTGATTCACGGCTTAAATGTATGGTTCGGAAACATATATCCGACCATGTATAAGTGTTTATGATATTCCTCCTTTACACAATATCAGTACTTTAAGATGCAAACGATTAGATCTATTCAATATCGAGATGTAAAATCATTTACTAGGTGAGGGTTAGAGAATAGCCACTGAAAAGCAAATTTAACATCATCAAAACTATACTTTGGATCAATAACATTATTATTAATAATTCTAACATGGCACGATTTCGTTGCAAGTTAAATAAAATGGAAGTTCAAGCTTATTTTTATCTTTTGATAAACAATGGCAGACGTGGGTCCGGTAAGAGAATATTATGTGAATTAAGACGTCAAATTGTCGCATGACGTCCGGTTTGAGGTTTGTCGTCTAATTTACCGAGTTTCATCGTTCAAATACTTATTTACCACTTTTTCTTTTGTAAGATAATTGTTTGTAGATATTTGTCATCCTATCCGTGGAAGTATACAATTTGAATGATCTGCACACCCGGAAGCGTGCCTGATATCGCCGGAATCATGCCAAATATCGATATTAGGCACATCAGCTCAGATGGCTTCTGATATCAGCCTCAACCAGTTTAGATACGCTTATTTCAGTGCAAATATGTTATATTATTTTGAAACATATGTACTAAATTACCAGCATAATAAACTATTCACGGCGCAAAATATCACCGTGTATTCTAATATGACTCATCACAAAACGTGATATTTAGCGCCATGTACGCATCGAGAAATAGCGCTTTCAAATTTGACGAAAAAATGTGTTCGTTATAGCCTTATAGACATTATTTGAATACTAGCAAACTGATTTAAATATCTAGTTGATTTAAAGTACACTAAAATCACCAATTGCTTTTATAGTTTTGTAACAATTTAGTTTTGCAATGTATTTTTTTATCCTAGTATTTGATTGCTTTTAATATTTTGTAATAATCATTAACATGTGAAATATTGCAATCATATGCATGCGTCTATGCTTACGGTTAAAAACGGCAATTTTCTATAACAAAACTATAATACAGTGTCAACAATAGATATTATTGTCCTATTTTATTGAACTGTCAAATGCATATTGATTAAATGGGCGGTGCATAGAATATTTTAACCTTCGGTTAATTTTCGGTACATTCCGTTTTGTATACGGAAAGTAACCAGCAATCAAAATAGTTTATTGTTAAAGCGTGTATACGTATATATACGCAAGACACGATAGCTCAGTGGTCATCGTCAATAGCTTGAAACCTGGAGTTCGTAAGATCGATACCGTTCAGTATCTGAGATTTTTTCCCCCACAAATTTCAACAAATACTCTGTACATGTACATTTTATCCAGTATTTCCTTCATTTTATTTTCACAAGTTTTTTTTTTTTCATTTTTATTTCTTTTATTAATTTCTCATATATATATAATGTATTTTTTTTTTCACAGTTCATTTCACGACTATACAAATTTCATAAATATGAATTACAACTAGCTAAATTCATCATTCAGTTTCATTCGCGGTGTCGGTACTTCTGTCAACGAAGTCATATAAATCATATAAATAATTGAAAATGAAAAATAAAAAATGTGCTCGCTGATGGGCTGGAACCAGCAATTTCCCACATTCGAGCCAAATGCTGTAACCACTGAGCCACAGATACGATCGATGAGAGTGTGTTTCACTTACAATACTAATAATGATATTTAGACACTTTACCAAAATTTCTTTCCGTAAATCATACGGATAGCACCAAAGTTGGGCCGAATATTATAATATCGAATGCACAGAGCGTGTAATGAATGCATATTTGACAGGTTAAAAAAAATAGCACAATATCTTGATTGAAAAATCGGCAAAGAGTTACATTTTCAAGCCTAAAAGCTTTTGAATAGGACATTTTATATAACACTTCAGTCGTAATTTGTCACGCATAATAACCGTTCCGTTATTTTCAGATATCACAGATTTATCTTATAATTGTACTTAAATTTTTAATATTATTAATTACTAAATCAAGTAATTACACCTTATTAAATCCTATGCGTATTGTCCAGATATGACACCGGTACAAGTCATACGAGATTACAGTATTTGACAACCAGTTCACATTGTGTTAAATAATAATTATTATTATAATAATCTTTATAATTGGTGATTACATATAATATGGCCTGACAGGTAACTAAATTATATTTATTACATTTCAGAAGACCTTCAACAATATAGATTTTAGATTATAGATTATCAAGTTATGATTTGAATGTAATACTTGTTTTTAGATGTCGTTAAGATATATTAACAATGACGCTATGTTTTTAATATTTCTTTTTATGATTCAATATTGTACAACGTCTACCAAATGCTAACATTACAGCCTTGTTTCAAACTTCTGAAAATGATTTTTTTTAGGTTCGCTATAGCCTAATATGTGTTATTTAAATGTATTTTTAACACTAGGACATGGAAATGTATTCCTTATATGCGATACTTTCTATAAGCATGTTTGCTATAGCCATTTTATTTTACATAGATCAAAAAGGGCTAAAATAGGGCTATTTTAAATTGTTCCTTATAACCAAATATTCGTTATAACCGTGTTCGTAATATTCTAAGAGTTAACTTACTGGTAGTTAATTAATTTCACTAGCGCGAGATGGCGGAGCACGAAATCACAATGGCGAAGTGCGATATTTAGATTTTTTTTCGTAATTTCGTGTTTCGCTATTGTGATCTAGTGCTTTTTTTATCATAATTTTGGATTTAAAGCTTCTCCATCATGCACAGGCAATACGTGAAATCATGACGGCGAAGCACAAGATCACGAGCGCAGTATCACGAAAAGGGGGAGGTGGGGGTCGCAGTTAGGTGTCTGCGCAAAATGTTTTTTGATTTTCTCTATATTTTATGACAATATACCTACATGTATTAAGTTTCATTCACAAGTGTTACTGTTATCAGTTTTGACTTACTTTTATAGAAATTTACATTTAAAGTGGATGGGGTAATTTGACATGTAACCAGCCAGGAACACAATCTCCGCCGCGTTTTTAAAAATGGTTCAAACTTTTTACCTGGAACTTCCGTGATAAAATAAGTATGCAGTGGACATTTACACAACATGTTGCGTTTTAAATTGTCTTGAATACTTTTTTCAACACAGAGCCACAAAGTGGCCTAATCAAATTTACTGATTTTCAATGGACGAACTTCACCAAAAATCTAAAACATGTTTTATTAGTTGAGATATTTAGGTGTTATTTTCAGCAGATATTGTAAGCTAAATAAACATTAAAATGACATTATATCAGCACACTCTAATTAATATTGGAAGAGTGGTACACTCTCAAACGAGGGAAAAGTGGGTGGGGTAAATAAACATGCGAAGCTATGTTATCAAGGAAAGGGTGCTCTGCGTATTATTAAAATACCCCAGCTACGCGCCTGTATATAATAAGGAGAAGGACGTTTAGGGCAAAAAGTTACCTTCTAGTAGTTAACTGTAGGTATATTTGCTTGGCCACAGAGATGACCTACTGACAGTCTGAGAGTTAATGAGTTGTTTATTACATGCATAAATGCAATGACGAATGATCTGTAAGGATAACGCGTTTAATCACATTATAATATCTACAAAATCTCATAGCATTGGTGCCCGAGTACGGTAGGGCGAAGGTGCCAACGCATCTCGAGAGATTTTGCAGATCCGTACAAGCATACATAGGGAAAACGAACATGCATTAGCATAGGAAATTTAAAAAGGACTAAATTGATATATTCTCAATCAACGTTATTAAATTTCCATGAATGCGCGGAATGTCATCGTTGTTTGATCACATTGACGTCATTTACTTTTGAATCATCCGTTGCAAGACCGTATTGCGTTTACGCTTTGCACGGAGCGCTCATATGTAAAATGGTGAGTGATGCTAGAAACTCTCTGTTTACATTGTTCATCTAAAGCCAATTATGAAAGATATACCATCTTAATTTTCAAAAAGCATCTACAAGTTCAAAACAGGTGTATAGTAGTTAATGAACGAGAGAATCACATAACATAGTTACTGTTCCAAAATAAATAAGAATGCATGCACACACGCATGCAAATCTCACGCACGCACTTACTTTTCCAATTGTTTTGGCACTATCGTTAGACAAGAGACACACTTTGAAAGAGTAAGTGGAAATGGAACATAAAGCTTTAAACGAAACATGTGCAAACCTCGTATGAAATATTTTAATATGTTCTTTTATTACTTTACAGGGTGACACGGACGGCAATATTATTAAGCGTAAATCTGATACAGAGGATATTGACGGTGAATACTCTATGGTTTTTTACATAAACTATATTATCTGACGTATCTGTTTTAATTTTCCTTTTTCAGATAATTTTATTGTCGGTAGGCATCTTAAGGTGATTATAGTTTTCACATAGCTATTTTATTTATATAACCAGAGGCTGAATTGACCTCGTAGTGCGATGCCGTATTAAAACAATACTTGTGACATTCAACCTGTACTTTTTTAAAGAAACGCCACTTAATATTTTAAAAATAATTCACACTGGTCATTTTAAATTACTTAACTGATTGTATGGCCACATAGGGAATGGGCTTTAAATTAAGTTCAAATGGGTGAAAGGTTTGATGCTTTGGCTAGGTTAAATGTTTCTTACTGGAACACCATTTCGATAGGTGCACGTTGAGAGAGAAGAGCCTAAACAAAGTTATTACAAGCTTAAGTACTTATTACAATCTTAAGTTGAAGCATTTTGAAAGTTTGTAATTAATAAACACATTTTAAATTTGTATTTATAGAATTTATTTCTATTCAAAGGCATCCAGGACATTGTATCCAAAGGCTTGGAACATTTTGACGCTAAGGTAAGTCGATTAAAAGAAGAATGGCTTATTGACAGTCTAACCAATCTACAAAAAGCGGCACGTTTAGCGAAGGTACTGTTTTGATATGCCTTTACATGTACATGTATATACATACAGGTCATGAGAAATAGATATATTCATTACATTTTTTTTCTCAGAAAAATATCGTTATAACATATTTACTTTATATATATTTGTTGAATGTTATATTGAAAATAACGAGAAAAAAATAAGAACAAGATGTGCGTCCACAGGATACTGGTGCCCTCACTTTTTATCACTGTACATGGTTTCATGACTCTAGGTGAAATACTTTAAAGACATATGGAACACAAACGTGTAAGCATTTTATGTGTATTTTCCACTAAGTCAAGTTGCAAAGCTCTTGTCAGGCTTAGTAAAATTCCAAAGAGAATATCAGGTGCCCAACATGACATGCTATGTAACAATCCTTTGATGTTTTATGACTCTAAGTCAAATAAAGTTTGAGATTCATTTGACACCAACCTTTATGCCCGCAATGCATACTTTTGACTAAGACAAGGGTCATAATCCTACAGTCCAAAAGATAGGGCTCCATTTCTTTATTTTTTTAGCTCAAGCAAACTTTTCATTCCATTTGACAGTTTAAGGAAATCCATTTCGTAGTTGCAAAAGCGAAAGGAATCAACAAATTTTCAACATGACCGCCGATGTTGCCGCCATAACTTTTTAAATTTCCATTTTGTCTTACAATTCTTAAAAATGAGACATCCTTCAAAGGAAGAGAATGTGGAAACGGAACAGAAAGCTTTTAACAAAATATTAGCAAAGATAATAGGTAAGGGTAGATGTCTCGGAAGCACAGAGCAATAAAACACAGCCTCGTAAGAAATATTTTCTTGGGTTCTTTTATTACATTACAGGGTGACGCGGACGGCAATGGTAATAAGTGTGAATCTGATACAGAGGATATTAAAGGTGAATGCTATAAAGTTTCTTTACATAAACTGTATTATCTAAAGCAGTTGTTTTAATTTTCCTTTTTCAGATTATTTGAGTGTCGGTAAGCATCCTTTAGAGCTTAAAATAGTAGTTTTCATAAAAGTTCAAAAGGTAAAAAGTGTTGGTGCTTTTGCAAGGGTGATAAATCCAGGATTCATCCGTAGTTATCTTACTGGAATACCGTTTGAAAAGGAGTATACGTTGATCATGAAGAATGTAAACAGAGTTACTACTACTCATATCTTAAGTAAAAACATTTTGAAAGTTTATAATAAATAAACACATTTTAAGTTTGCATTCATAGAATTTATTTCTATTTGCAGGCATCAGGGACATTGTAACCAAGGGCTTGGAAGATTTTCCCTCAATGGTATGTCGATTTGAATTAGTATTGCTTATCTAAGGTCCAACCAGTCTGCATAAAACGGCACCATCTTGTTTAACCCATATACTGTATTAACATACCTATAATGTTTATACGCACAGGTCATCAGAAAAAGACTTTGAATCAAATCGTTACATTCATTTAATTTTTCTTAGGGAAATATATTTCAAACATATCTATTTTTCATATTTCTTGAAAGTTATATTAAAATTACGAAAAAAAAAACTGAATGTGTGTCCATAGGTCTCTTGGGCTTACAATTCCTGTCACTGTATATTGTTTAATGACTCTAGGTAAAATATTTTAAGATATATGGAACATAAACTTTTAAGCATTTTATCAGTATTTAGCTCTTAGTCAAGTTCCATAGCTCTTGTCTGACTGAATAAAAACCTTAACGAGAACATCATGTGCTGTTTAACAATCCTCTAATGTTTTATGACTCTAGGACAAATACATTTTGACTAAGTCAATGGCAATAATCCTATAGTCCAAGAGATATGAAACCTTTAATTACTTTTTTTAGCCTAAGCAAACTTTTCATTTCATTTAACAGTTAATAATATGAAGTCTCAGCAATCTATTTCTTAGTTGCAAAAGCGGAAAAATCACCAAATTTCCACTTGACCGCCTATGTTGCCGCCGTGATTTTTTTAAATTTCTATTTGTTGTTGCGATTCTTAGAAAAGACACACCTTCTAAAGGTAGAGTATGTGGAAATCGACCATAATGCTTTTAACAAAATGTCAGCAAACCTCGTGTGAAATATTTTACCTTGTTATTTTATTACTTTACAGGGTGGCGCGAACGGCAATGCTAATGAGCGTAAATCTGATACAGAGGATATTGATGGTTAATATATGGTTTCTTTACATCAACTATACTATCTGATGAAGTTGTTTTAATTTTCTTTGTTTTTTCAGATGTTTATAGTGTCGGTAGGCATCTTAAAGACTTTTAAATAGTAGTTTTCTGAAAAATATGTCGTTTTATAATCGGATGCTGAACTGAACTTGCTGTGCGATGTCGCATTAAAACAATACTTGTGACATTTAAACTGTTCTTTTAAAGAAATGTCTCTCAATTTTTGTAAAGATATTTCAAAGCGGTCCTTTTTAAATTGTTTCTAACAGACAGTATGGTCACATTGGGAGGGAATTTTATATTAAGTTCAAAAGGTAAAAAGTTTTGGTGCTTTTGTTAGAGTCAAAAGTATAGAATATATCCCTAGTTATCTTGGCAGGAACACCATTCGAATAGGTATATGCTGAGTGAAAATAATCTAAACAAAGTTATTACTACTTATATCAACATCTTAAGTAAAAGCACTTTGAAAGTTTATTATTAATAAACACATTTTAAGTTTGCATTCATAGAATTTATTTCTATTTGAAGGCATCCAGGACATTGTTACCAAGGGCTTGGAAGATTTTGACTCTAAGGTAAGTTGAATTTATAAAGTAAAGCTTATTGACAGTCAAACAAGTCTACACAGAACGGCACCGTTTAACATATATACTGTATTAAATACCTGTACATGTAAATGATTACAGGTCATTCGAAATAGTATATTGAATCATATCGTTAAAAACTCATTTAATTTTTCTTAGAGATAGATCAAACATATGTCCTTTTTATATTAAATGAAAATAACGACAGACAAAAAGGCCTAGGTCTGTACATGGTATTGAGACTCTAGGTAAAATATATTTTTAAGACCTGTGGGACATAAACCTCTTAGCACTTTGTATTTTTCATAAAGTCAAGTTGCATAACTCCTGTCTGACTGAGTAAAGTCAGAAAGAGAACGTCAAGTGCCCAACTTCAAATGTTGTGTAATAATCCTCTAATGTTTTATGAATCTAGATCATATACATTTTGAAATTCATTAGACACCAATATTTATGTCCTTTATGTAAACTTTTGACTAAGTCAAGGGCCATATTCCTATAGTTCACAGTTTAAGGAAATCCATTTCCATCTAGTTGTTATTTTCAACATGACCGCTTCTGTTACCGCCATAATTTTTCAAATTTCCATTTTTTTGTTGCGATTCTTAGAAAGAAGACGCTCTCTAAAGGGAGAGTAAGTGAGAATGAAACATAAAGCTTTTAACAAAATATTATTTTCCTTTATTACTTACAGGGTGTCGCGGACGGCAATGTTAATGAGCATAAATCTGATACAGAGGATACTGACGGTGAATACTATATGGTTTCTTTACATAAACTATATTATCTGACGCAAATGTTTTAAATTTACTTTCAGATAATTTAAGTGTCGGTAGGCATCTTAAAAAGCTTTAAATAGTAGTTTTCGCAATTTGTTTTATTTCATAACCAGATGCTGAACTGAACGTGCAGCGCGACATCGTATTGACAAAACACTTGTGACATTTTATCAGTCCTTTTAAAGAAATAGCTCTCAAATTTTAAAAGACAATACACAGCAGTTATTATTAAATTACTATCAACAAACTTTATTTTCACATCGGGAAGAAGTCTAAAGATAAATTTAATAGATAAGTTTTGGTGCTTTTGACAGGGTTGTAAATACAGGATTCATCCGTATTTATCTTACAGGAATACCATTTAATTGGTATATGTTGATAGTGAACCTAAATTAAGTTATAACTAATCATCAAGAGCTTATGTAAAAGTATTATGAAAGTTTATAATTATGTTTCTTGACATCAACTATATTATCCGTATCATTTGATTTAATTTTCTTTTTTCTTCAGATAACTCTAGTGTCAGTTGGCACCTTTACATAGCAGCTTTCACAAACTATTTGTTTTGAAATGAACCGAAAGTGCTGTTTTATGTCATATTGAAGCATACCTGTTCTTTTAAAGTAATGGCTCTCAAAATTGTAAAGACCGTTCATAGCGGTCATTTTCTAAACTGCTATTAACAAACATTGTGGTCCCATAGGGACGAAGGTTTAAGTTAAGTTCAAAGGGTAATAGGCTTTGGTGTTTTTACCAGGGTCAAAAGTATAGGATTCATCCCAAGTTATCTTAACGGCAACACCATTTGAATAAGTTTAGGTTGAGAATGAAATATCAATAGTAAGTTATTACTACTCAATATCTTATGTAAAAACAAATTTGAAAATTTACAATCAATAAACAAGTTTTAAGTTTGCATTCGTAGAATTTATTTCTATTTGAAGGCACCCAGGATATTGTAACCAAGGGCTTAGAAGATTTTCGCTCTAAAGTAAGTCGATTTAAATCAATATGGCCAGTCTACACAAAATGGCACCGTTTAACCTATATGTTGTTTTAACATACCTATACATGTATATGTATGCGCATACAGGTCATCCGAAATAGCTTATTGAACTAGATCGTCACAAGCATTTAAGTTTTCTTCAAGAAATTTATTTAGACCTAGAATTGAAAAATAAAACATTGTTTTGGATTCCGATTTCAAACATATTTTTTTTTTCATATTTGTTGACTGTTATAGTGAAAATAACGAGTGAAATAAAAGAAATAGATGCGTGTCCATAGGACTCCGGTGCTTACACTTCCTGTAATTGTTTCGTGAAATATTTTAAGACATATGAAACAGAGGGATCTAAGCACTTTTCGTGTTTTTAAAGTTATAAAGCTCATGTCTGGTTGAATAAAATCCAAGAGAGCACATCAGGTGCTAAACTTCTCATGCTATGTAACAATCCTTTAATGTTTTATGACACTAGGTCAAGTACATTTTGAGATACATAAGGCACCAACCTTAATATCTTAATGCATTCTTGTATCTAAATCAAGGGCCATAATCCTATAGTCCAAGAGATAGGGCTTCTTCTTTTTACTTTTTTTTGCCCATTCAAACTTGTAATTTATTTAACAGCCAGTGATATGAAGTTTAAGTAAACTCATTTCTTAGTTGCCAAAGCGGGTAGAAACACCAAATTTTCAAAATGGCCGCCTATACGGCCGCTATATATTTTTTAATTTCCATTTGTTGTTACTATTCGTAGAAAATGGGACGAGGGAATGTAACATAAAGCTTTTAACAAAATATTACCAAACCTCGTATGAAATATTTTATTGTGTTTTATTATTACTTTACAGGGTTACGCGGACGGCAATGGCGATGAACGTAAATCTGACACAGAGGCTATTGACGGTGAAAACTATAAATTTTCTTTACATAAACTATATTATCTGACGCAGCTGTTTTAACTTTCCTTTTTCAGATAATTTTAGTGTCGGTGTCAATCTTGCAGAGCTTCAAATAGTAGTTTTTACAAGACTATTTTATTCCATAACAAGATGCTGAACTAAACTTGCTGTGCGATGTTGTTTTGAAACAATGCTTGTGACGTTGAAACTGTCCTTTTAAAGAAATGACTCCCAAATATTGTACGATATGTTATAGCGGTCATTTTTAAATTGTTGTTAACAGATACTATGGTCACATGTGGAAGGATTTTTAAATCAAGCTCAAAAGGTAAGTCGTTTTGGTGCTTTAAAAGCCAGGGTCAAAAAAGTACACGATTCATCCCTAGTTATCTTCACAGGAACACCGTTTGAATATGTATAAGTCGAGAGAGAAGAATCTGAGCAAAGTCGTATCAACATCTTAAGTAAAAGCATTTTGAAAGTTTATAATTAAAAATCACATTTCAAGTTTTCATTCCTAGAATTTATTTCTATTTGAAGGCATACAGAACATGGTAACCAAGGACTTGAAAGTTTTGGACTCTAAGGTAAGTCCAACCAGTCTACCCAAAACGGCACCGTTTAGCGTTTATATTGTTTATAACATGCCTATACATGTACATGATTACAGGTCAACCGAAATAGCTAATTGAACTAGATCGTTACATTCAATTATTTTTAAAGTTATTGCAAACATATTTCCTTTCCATATTTGCTGACTGTTATAGTGAAGATAACGAGAGAAAATTATAAGAACTAGATGTGTCTCCATAGGTTACTGGTTCTTGAAATTGTATATTGTTTCATGACTCTTTGTGAAATGTTTTTAAGACATAAGGAACACAACGTTCTTAGCACTTATTGTGTTTTTCACGAAGTCATGTTCCATAGCTCTTGTCAGGCTGAAGAAAATCCCAAAGAGAACATTAGGTGCCCAATTTCACATGCAATGTAACAATTCTTAATGTAATATGACTCTAGGTCAAGTAAATTTTACGATACATGATACACCAACATTTACGCTCTCAATGTACTCTTCTCACTAAATTAAGGGCCATAATCCTATAGTTCAAGAGATAGGACTTCCTCTTCTTTTTACTTTTTTGCCGAATCAAATTTTTCATTTTATTTCACAGTCAGTTATATGATGTTTTAAAAAAACACCTTTCTTAGTTGCCAAAGCGGGAAAACCAAATTTTGAACATGATCGCCTTTATGGCCGCCATATTTTTGTTAAATTTCCATTAGTTGTTATGATTTTTAAAAAAGACACACTTCAAAGGGAGAGTAAGTGGGAATGGAACATAAACCTTTGAACAAAATATTAGCAAAATTCGTCTGAAATATTTTATTTTGTTCTTTTATTCTTTTACAGGTTGACGTGGACGGCAATGGTGATGAGCGTAAATCTGATACAGAGGATATTGACGGTGAATACTATAAATGTTCTTAACATAAACTATATTATCTGACACACTAGTTTTAATTGTCCTTTTACTTTACCGACAGTTCAGTGTGTTTTGGCATCTTGAAAAGCTGTAAAAAGTGAAGTTTACACAAATATTTCGTTTTATCAATAGATGCTTAACTGAATTACATTTACGATGCGCAGGAAAGGTCAATATTGATGTTGTTAAAAAGGAATGTATAGAGACTGGAATAAAACAATTCAACAGGGTGTGCATGTATGCAATGGTAACTGAAAAAAGCGTTCTATGCAATATACATAGGAGACAAGTCAAAGGCACCAATAAGTATAATTCAGCTTTTGTGTAATGCAGGTATATACACTTTATACATTGGAGACATCAAAGAGAAATCACCTACATTTTCCTAAACAAAAATTTTAACTAATTATTTTCTTTGTTCGTTCCCTATGTATTTTGCATAAAATGCTTTCTGCTGTTTTAAAGATGCTGAACTGCTGTGAAACTTTGAAAAGAATAATTGTTATTTTGTAACCTGTTCTTTTTAAAAAAGGGACCTTTTTTCATATTTAAATAGTTCATTAACAGACCTTATGGTAACAGAGGGAACGCTTTTTTTACAACATAGTTCCAATGTAAAAAGTTAGGTGATTTTGTTCGGCTTATCTAAATTAGACCATAGGTGCAGGTTTTATCCCTATTTATTTAGTTGCAAACAGAAACACACAGGACCAAATTTCTATACAAGTTAAAATTGCTGATACCCAATATCTTAAGATATATGGGAAGGGGATATTGCCACTTCACACATTATAGTTGTTGATTTTTTCAATACGCCAATTCATTTCCCTTTGTTTCTGTTCAGAAGTGCATTATCCCTATTTAATATATATAAATTGTTATATTTTGATTATAACACTACTTTTAATGTTGAAACCCATGAACATTAAAATTATTCTTATAATTTCAGTCATAAGAGTTTCATATGCAATTTTTTTATAATATAAAAGGGATTCAATTTGATACTATGCCATCAATATGAAAACCGTTGAGTGGGAAATAAATTTAAAGTACTTAATATGCAATTTTTTTAAATTATTATTAAGAAGTTATTTTGCTACCTTTCATTTTAAGTATGCTTGAAATGGCACTGATAAACTTCTTATTCCTATTTTCAATTTTATTTTGATTTGGTCATATTGAATGACATTTGAGTCATTTCAGTTGTATGTTGTCAAGAAAAATTCGTTTCTTTGCGCTAAAATAGGCCCTTTTACGTAAAGGGGAATAACTGGTAAAACGTAAAAAATATACATGTATAATAAACGCCCCCCGGGGCCCGGTTCGATAATATTTCAAACTAAGAAAATAAGTCCACTTGCAACGTTCCATTCAAAGATAATGCTTAGATAATTCTGAACATACTTAGAAAGTGAACCCGGTCGGGATTTTCCGACGGACTTTGGTTGGTCCCCAAGTAGATCTACCAAACGGTTGGCCTTGACCCGAACCCTAACCCTGACTTAAAATATCAGTTGCAAAAAAAAAAATGAGGAAGTCGAATTTCCAAGTTCCCAGAATATTGCACTTTTTTAGATTTTCACTATTACCACCTCGTTTTTTTCAGCTCTTAGACTACAAAATAAAACCATATATATTTCTCTAAAGGGCTTTAAAAGATGGACACACCCGGGCAAAATCTCGCAGGGTTACGGAGTCGATATGCAGTCGATTCGAACATTTTTCCTCTCACCCCTATGGTCGGGTGTCGGATTTTCTCTGATATCGAATTTTTGAAATCAAAATTAAAGTGTCAAAACCTGTATTTTTCTCTAGGGTTTGACATTTTTACCCTAGATATTATTAAATACTAATACAATAAAAGATATTCAGAACCCCCTGGTTGGGTCAGCCCGGTCTCATGAGGGGTCCGAAGCCCGGCCTGAAATCATATTTTTTTAATGGTCATTTTCAATTTTGTAGCCTTATAAATATCCAATAACTTTTTTCATATAGGTATAGCACAATTTTTTAAACCCGATCCTAAGGGTCGTCTGGGCTCAAACATGGGTGTCAGGTCCAAACGTAAAAAGAAACCGGTTAATATACCTTTCTTATCTCAAAAAAATATTTTTCAACAACTAAAAGTAACACGGTTTGTTTTATATCTATTATTTCTATAAAAATTTAAATTAGATTCAGATAAGTTTGTCAGTCTGCCCGATCGTAGACTTGATATAGGGACCGTATAACTGTAATTTTTGTCGCATATTTTCGAAATTCCTAAATTTCATTTTATTATACAAAAGCATTAGGAACAAGATATCAAACTGAAATGTTTTTTATCAAGTACGGTAGGAACTATCATTTAAACGAATATGAAATCATTTTTCCCTGACGGACACGCCGTCGGGAACATTTGCTGAGCTTTGGCACTTTTGGCTTGTAAATTATTAGCCGTAAAAAAAGGGAAAAACATGCTTATATAATCTATTTTTTGCAATAAAAAAACTGCAGATAAAATCTTAAGGGATGGCCCCTTGTCGGGGGTTTCATATCATCATAACCTTATGTACGATTTAATAAATGATACTGTTCTGGGACCTGGATCAACTCAGTGACTAAACGAGAAATGCGCCTTTTACTCTTTTATTTCTCTAGTTATAGCGATTCCCTGCAAATACAAACATACAAACAACATTCATACAACGCTCCCCAAAATTATACATATATCATATAAACAACAGATGTACTTTTAACATATTTCTCATAAAACAAAGCTTGCACTATCAGTCATGCAGAAAATTAAACTTAAGTCTATTATTCATTTTTGTTATTTAACAAATCAATTCATAACTTCGAGTTCAATTTTACGCTTTTGAATTCATTAACAGTACTAGTTACCGAATTGGTCTCTTACTATCAAGTCTCATCAGAATAATTTTGTCTACAGTTAACGTTCAGTTCAGTTAACGTTTCAAAGCCTAGGCGGAAGTATAAACAACTAGACGTTTACGTCAATGAACGCCGCAAATTGTCACGTGGCTGAAGACGCCAAACAGACTTTCAAATAAATGCGTCAGATAAAAACAATATTAGAAACTACATTAATGTTTCTAACAGATCTTTGTTGCAAAGGGCAACCCAGGAGGTACAGGAAGCGGCCAAATATGAAATTTTCAAAACAATTAAGGCAGTCCATTGACACCATTTGAGCAATTCTCCCGGCTCTCCTGTTCGGGCCAGCTTAGTCTGGCCAGCATCATATCGCATAAAACAAGTTTAGTCACATTATGGGACCTTTTCCTAAGCCTGATGGCCTCAAATGGACTTTGTAGTAGTTTGAAATGTAAAGCTTAGATATCTCCCAACATCCGTGTGTGGTATAGAGCATTCGACTGGGTCCAAAGCCTTCCAGACATAGAAAAAAGGGCCGTATTTTCTATGTTGGGGCATATCTTGTAGCTATATATGACATGCCCTGACCTCTAGGCTATCTAGATAATAAAACAGGGTTTCATCGATAGCCGGGAAATTTACATCTATAAAAACAAGTACGATATATGTATTTTCATTGGCATAAAGGCTCGAATCCTGTCAAAAATCTCTTAGCCCATGGTCAAATACGAACAGGAAGACAAAAGGGTTTTTGTCCTTATTCGACCCTACAGACCAAACACGACCATGTATGATACATGTATATATCATGGTCATACGGGTTCGAACGGTTTAAAGCCTTTCAGACATGGTCAAAAAATGACATATTTCAAAATTTGAACACTCCCGGCGACCTTAAATGGACCTGCCATGACCCTTATGGGTACGTCAGTTCTCAAACACGCGATAGCTAGGACGACTCAAACCTATATGACCATATATAATATTTATATATTTCTTTGGCAAAGGGGCTCAAACCCGGTTGATAACCTTTAGCCCATGGTAAAAATATGTGGGTTAGAAGCCCAAAATTTAGTTTTTTTATAGGACCCCGCCCCGACCCCTGGGGGCTATCAAATGCTCAATCAAATACTCGAACATGGTGTCAATCGATAGCCAGGATCCATAACTACACATCAATGTATGAAAAGAGTTTATTGGAATTCTTCGACGTGGTCAAATAAGCAGATTTTCTAAGTTCAAACAACTACCTTGTGACCCCTAGGTATCCTAGGTACCCGAACAGGGTTTTCTCAGTCTTTAGCTAGGACGTATCCCTACAAGACCTTGTATGATAACTGTATATATCATGGTCACAGGGGTTCGAGCCGGGTCTAAACTCTTTCAGAAATGGTCAAAATTGTCATATTTTGCAAGGTTTAACATTTCGTAGCTGTGTTTTTCACGAGGTGTAAATGGACGTTGCACCGGAGAGGGAGTAGTTAATTTTTATACGGCGACCTCTGTCGCTAAATGAGGACTGGTTCTCGGCTTCGTTTTATAAATTCAAAATTATTATGAGAACAATCTTATTTTGTTGCAGTCATTATTATAAAGGGACGATTATAGGTTGATAATCAACATTTAAATTGTGCGAATGATGTTCGTTTTTATCAGACACACAGATAAGATCCTATCTGTGCCTCTGTTTTTTTAAAGTACTGCTGATGTATCTAGATTTAAATAATGTTTTGAAAACAACAACAATGTAACATGAAATTGATTTTGCAGTTATAAAACAATCAACTCAATTTTTTTTAAAATGTTTGGCATTTGAAATTTATTATTTTTTATATTATTTTTAAATTATACCAGATCTGTTGAGCGCCCTCTTCATATGGAGTATACGTTCAAGGGCGCTTTAAAAACTGAACATGTGCACATCGCAGATATGTAGGAAAATAAAAAACATGACATATGTAATCACAAAACTGAACTGAACAATTTGATTAAACGCCTTGTTTTATAAATGGCGTTGTACATAATAATAAAAAATAGTAGTCATTACAACAATATCATGACTGAACAAAGATAATATTTACAGCCTTATTGTAACAAAACAGCCATGACTGCACCCCTCCCTGGGGGTCGTTTTACCCCTTTGCCAATCCCAGTGCTTTAAACACCTTGTACGCGCAGACGGGCTGCATATAGTGGTTAAACCCCTCTCGGTAAAATGGTGCCATCATTACTGTATTAGATAGAAATACCACACACTTCAAGTGAAAACTCAAGTCTTGCAAAAACACACACATAGAAACGTCATAACCCTTAAAATGTGACATGATGAAATAAAAGATATTTGTCAATTTAGTTAATTACATGATGAATTGTACAGTTAAGGATCTTCGTCAGCTACGAATGACTTGCCGTAGTTCTGTTTTACAAAAATAACAATGGCATATTTATTATGGGTAAAAACAGTCACAGTTGGTATCTATGTGTTGTAGAAAATTTTGGAAAGGTGTGTTTTGAGAGCTCTTTTAAATGAATAAAGTGATAAATCTTTTTGAGATTGTCAGGGAGGTAGTTCCATGTTTAGCGGCGGCAACCCTGAAACTTCTATCCCCGTAGGTAACCAGTCGACTTTTTTGTGGCACAAGGGTTGTTGCTGCACTTGCTGACCTCAGATTTCTAGTTGGCACGTACACCTCCAGTAAGTCTCTCATTTACTACGGCGACTCTCCAGCAAGGCATTGAATGTTTGAATGAGAATTTTGTATTTGTTTTCTATCTTGTTTTTTGAACCCAAATGAAGATCTTTAAGGATTGGTGTTAATATGTTCAAAACGGGTTGTTTTCGAAATAAGACGTGCAGCTGTGTTTTGGACATTTTGCAGTTTGATCGTGGTTGATTTTCGCAGGGCCGTACAAAAGAGCACTGCAGTAATCTAATCGTGAGGTCACAAGCGGTTTATAAGGGTTTTTATGGTTTCAGTTGTCAAATATGGTCGAAATGACCAATGTGTCGTATTTGGCCGTAGCATTTTTCG